>NC_140168.1:51895540-51939815 GCF_963971535.1 Notolepis coatsorum
GGATCATCTCAACACCAACACAGTAAAGTATATGATTCTGTTGATCCCTGTTGCTCTTTCAAATGGCAGCTAGTAGCAGTGAACCACTGTGAAGTGACTGTCGAAGCAGGCCGCAGGTAAAGCCTTGGACTTTCCTGAGCCAGCTAACGCCATCTGGTGTTGTTGAGAGATGTGGACATAATAACCCCCATGACCACACTCTCTATCACATTGGGAAGATCATGCCATATTCCCTCCAAAATGAAGAAAGAAGTCAGTCATTTGTGACATTAACCTCTTAACCTCCGGGAGTCGAGACCGCAGCCTCTTGCATTGGTGACGAGCGCAATCTCCGCTACGCCACCTGACCGCCCCTTCCGGACACATGAAATTTGAAATATGAATATAGAATATCAGGCCTATAAATTACCTTATTATGGCCAAGTCACACATCTATGGGTCGGCCCAAATCTCCTCTTTCCAATGGTAGGGTTTAATCTGGATTTAGTACCACCAGGCGCCCCTGACAGGGCAGCAAAAACCGTGAATGAAATCTATTGTAACTACAGTTACTTTTTTCTCATGTAAATAGCTCCGCCATTTTTCACCTGATTGAGCCGCCTTTTTTCCCCAGACGTTCACAGAAAGATAAAGAAACGAACTACGTTCTATTTTATGGCAATAACGTTCAGGTTTGTTCGACCTGTGAGATAATGATCCCGAAAATAACGTTAAAAAAAAGAAAGTTGAACTCTTGAAGTCTGAGGATTGACAGGGGCTGGCATGAGCTGGGAACTGTAGTTTTATAAAATTCGAAAGCCCATCGAAAGCCCTGGGTCTGCTCGTTCATAGGACTACACACACTTATGACAGCTTCCTTTATTTCCATCCAATTCATCCGGTTTCCGTCAGGATGTGCTGAGATATTTATAAACTCAAATTCCGCTAATAACACCTACAATCATTGGTAAACAAACGTAGTGCTGAAAATATACACTTTGACTGCTGTTTTAATAGGGTTAGGGTCTGTACTCTTGGCTCTTTGAAAAATAAACACAACATTAATTAATACGTTCTGTATTGATCGATTTATGGCGCGATATGAATCTCGGCTCTGTACCGGGCCCGTCTGGCTTAAGGCGTTAAAGTGCGTTCAATAGACTGTAGAAATAAGTGTTTGTTTTGGGATGTTTTATTTTATTTATTTTTTAATTTTTTTCCCATCCCAATGTTAGTCGTTATGCCAATTCCCAATCCCCTTCCTGGTCGCTGCGCACCTACCCCCTACAGTCGGTCTGGGAGAGTGGAGGCTATCACATGCTTCCTCCGACACATGTGTAGCCAATCAACCGCTTCTTTTCACCTGGCAGCGCGGACTCTCACTGAGAGGGTGTAACGTGTCGAAGGATCACACTACCCCCCTTAGATCCTTTTCCTCGCTGAGCAGGTGCCCCGACTGAACTGTAGGAGTTGCTGTTTACGACCAGGACCCACCCACCGGCTTTCCCACCCTCTAACACTGCCAATTGTGTTAGTACAACGGCCGGCCAAGCCGGAAGCAACGCAGAGAGCTGGGCTCGATACCAGTATCTCCTGCGGTGGTGGCGAGCGCCTTGCCCACTGCGCCACCCGGCCGCCCTGGGATGGTGTTTTAATAGAGTTCCAGCTCACTGATTATCTATTACAGAATGACCTCCTAGACCGTAATCAGTCAGGCTTCAGGACTGGTCACTCCACAGAGACGGCCCTCACAGAGGCTCTTCACACAGTCTTCGAATTCACTTAGATTTTAACTTGATTTGGTGGGGAAAGTGACAACCCTAATATATGCCCAGACATACACACAAGCCTAAACATTTAAAAGTACATCACATTGAGAGAAAGCCTGGACATTATCTTAAGGCGCTGCCTGAAAATGTAAAATCAGCCAAGAACTCCCAACAATATTTGATAAATATTAAATACTGTTTGTAAGTACTTTCCCCTTGTATTGCTTTCCTGCTGAATTGCTTTAAATTACTCCCCCCCCCCCCTGCTTTCTATTTGTATGTCTTGTCCCCCTCCACAACTCCACACCTCCACCCCTCTATCCCTCCACAACTCCACACCTCCACCCAGGGGCGTAGCTGGGGGGGGGGGGTAGCTTATTGATGCTCTCATTGATACTATGTTTGTTTCTGAAGTGTGTGTGTGTGTGTGTGTGTGTGTGTGTGTGTGTGTGTGTGTGTGTGTGTGTGTGTGTGTGTGTGTGTGTGTGTGTGTGTGTGTGTGTGTGTGTGTGTGTGTGTGTGTGTGAGATATATAGAGAGAGAGGGGGGGCTTTGGTAGACTATAGCATTCGTCCATTCATTGAAGATGAACGCAATGCGACATCCTTTACTAGGCTCACCCACCAACAGTGCAGGTGCTGAACTGCTGATCCGAATATATAGGTAAAAACCATATTATGCGTTTTCATCAATAAAAAAATGGCCAAATTTGTTTTCACTTACGCGCTTACGCGCGCTCGCATTCACTGGGGGCCTACAAATACATTCTTTCACGGGGCCCAGAATCTGGAACTACACCCCTGCCTACACCCCTCCACACCTCCACAACTCCACACCTCCACACCTCCACCCCTCCATACCTCCACAACTCCACACCTCCACCCATCCACACCTCCACAACTTCACCCCTCTACCCCTCTATCCCTCCACAACTTCACCCCTCTACCCCTCCACAACTCCACCCCTCTACCCCACCACCCCTCCACACCTCCACCCATCCACAACTCCACAACTCCATCCCTCCACAACTCCGCCCCTCCACCCCTCCACTCCTCTACACCTCCACCCTCCACACCTCCACACCTCCACACGTCCACACCTCTACACCTCCACCCTCCACACCTCCACTCCTCTACACCTCCACCCTCCACACCTCCACCCTCCACCCCTCCACTCCTCTACACCTCCACCCTCCACACCTCCACCCTCCACACCTCCACACCTCCACGCCTCCATCCCTCTAAACCTCCACCCCTCCACAACTCCACAACTCCATCCCTCCACAACTCCGCCCCTCCACCCCTCCACTCCTCTACACCTCCACCCTCCACACCTCCACACCTCCACACGTCCACACCTCTACACCTCCACCCTCCACACCTCCACACCTCCACGCCTCCATCCCTCTAAACCTCCACCCCTCCACAACTCCATAACTCCATCCCTCCACACCTCCACCCCTCCACACCTCCACAAATCCACCCCTCCACACCTCCACCCCTCCACACCTCCACACCTCCACCCATCCACCCCTCCACCCCTCCACACCTCCACCCCTCCACACCTCCACCCCTCCACCCCTCCACCCCTCCACCCCTCCACACCTCCACCCCTCCACCCCTCCACCCCTCCACACCTCCACCCATCCACCCCTCCACACCTCCACAACTCCACCCCTCCACACCTCCACCCATCCACCCCTCCACACCTCCACACCTCCACCCTCCACACCTCCACAACTCCACCCATCCACACCTCCACCCCTCCACCCCTCCACACCTTCACACCTCCACAACTCCACACCTCCACCCATCCACCCCTCCACACCTCCACAACTCCACCCATCCACACCTCCACACCTCCACAACTCCACCCCTCCACACCTCCACCCATCCACACCTCCACCCCTCCACACCTCCACAACTCCACCCCTCCACACCTCCACCCATCCACACCTCCACACCTCCACACCTCCACACCTCCACCCATCCACACCTCCACACCTCCACACCTCCACACCTCCACACATCCACCCCTCCACACCTCCACCCCTCCACACCTCCACCCCTCCACACCTCCACCCATCCACAACTCCACTGCCTGGTTCACATCAGTTCAGGAGAAGTTCGTACTTGGAGTGTTGGTGTGGAGACTGTCACTGAGGCGCTACTTGTTGTGAGAATCTGACAAAACGGAGCTGCAGCCGTGGGTGAGAGACCTGTGAGGCTGTGATGTAGCAGCAGCCGACGGTAGAAAACCCAGAGGTTATAAAACTCAAAGATTATGATTTACATATATATATATATACAAGTCTCAGACTACACAATTCAGAGAGTACACATCTCAGAGAATGTAACACTCAACTCATAGTACAATAGTCACATACAGATAACCACGTAGGACACATTTACATTTTACATTTAGTCATTTAGTTGACGCTTTTATCCAAAGCGACTTACAGCTTTTGTACAACAAGTCAGCAGGAAAGGTACAACTCTATCAGCTGAGTAAACATTTTCATCAAAGTGTTGAGTGCTACAGTGTAGGTTAGGACAAGTGCATGACAGTAAGGTTAGTTAGGGTTAGATAAAAAAAATTATAAAAAAATATTTCTTCTTTCATTTCAGATATTGATTGAAGAAGTGTGTCTTTAGTCGATGGCAAAAGATTGGACGTGTTTCGGCTGTCCTAACTGTGGTGGGAAGTTCGTTCCACCATTGTGGGGCAAGGACAGAGAATAGACGGCTTCTATTTGATTACCCTCCCGGAGCTCGGATAGGAGTAGGTCTGAGGCGGCCAGAAGATGCAGAGTGTAGGGGTCTTGAGGGTGTGTAGTTAGAGACCATTGACCGGAGGTAGGCGGGAGCCGTTCCCTTCGCTGCACGATATGCCAGGTCAAGGGCCTTGAAGCAGATTCGTGCGGCAATAGGGAGCCAGTGCAGGTCCCTAAGAAGTGGGGTAACATGGGCCGACTTTGGTAGGTTTAAGATCAGGCAGGCCGCTGCGTTCTGAATGAGTTGAGGAGGCTTGGTGTGTGTGTGTGTGTGTGTGTGTGCGTGTGTGTGTGTGTGTGTGTGTGTTATACTGTTTGATTGAGTGCATTCATTGTTTTTTCTGTTTTGTTGACTTTTCCATTGCATATTTCTGCATACCAATGTTTGTGGAAGGTCTTCACATTATGGTATGGAAACACATAAAAGATAACAGCTTTATCTATTCCCCGTGGGAAATTGAAAATCCATAGTACCTTATTTCGATTTGAGTGGGAGTACAGTGTGTGTGTGTGTGTGTGTGTGTGTGTGTGTGTGTGTGTGTGTGTGTGTGTGTGTGTGTGTGTGTGTGTGTGTGTGTGTGTGTGTGTGTGTGTGTGTGTGTGTGTGTGTGTGTGTGTGTGTGTGTGTGTGTGTGTGCGTGCGTGCGTGCGTGCGTGCGTGCGTGCGTGCGTGCGTGCGTGCGTGCGTGCGTGCGTGCGTGTGTGCGTGCGTGCGTGTGTGTGTGCCTGGTTGTAACATAGTGTTATACAGTACACATAATAGTGTTATAGTGTCACACACACATGGGACCATTACGTACAGTAGACTTACATGCATTCTGTAACTAACTTTATTAGTTATATATTTGTGTCTGACATATTGAAGCTCGTTGTCTCATATTTTGTGTTCAGGGGATGACCTGCAGCTGCTTTTAGAAGTAGCAAACAAAGAAATGGAGAAATTCAAATGTTGGTTTGATAATAGGTTATTAAATACATAAAAAAAACTAACTTCATGCTATTTGGAAACCGTAAAATAAACACTGAAGTACAATTGGAAATTGATCAGGTAAAAATGTATAGAGTATATGAAAACAAGTGTCTAGGGGTCTTAGACCACAAACTCTGCTGGAAACCCCACTTAAAGTATCTGTGTTCAAAGATAGCAAGAAGTATTGGCATATTGAGCAAAACGAGACTTTTGTTGAATCAGAAAACATTATTCACACTGTACTGCACACTTACATTATTGTACCATATCATATTGTGTTGCAGTGTGGGGGAATACTTATAAAAGCAAGCAACCTACAAAATATATGCTCATTGCAAAAAAGAGCTATAAGGATAGTACATCATGCGAAATACCTAGAAGATCATACAAATTGTCATTGAAAATTGAAATTCATGGACTTAGTTAAATTTAAAACTGCACAGATTATGTTTATGGTAATAAATAACATGTTGTCAAGCAACATTCAAACTATTTACATAGGTAGAGAAGGTGGTTATAATTTAAGAAGGACAATAATCTAAAACAGCCTAGTGCCCGTACGACTCTGAAATGCATGTGCATCTCAGTTTTTTGTCCCAATTGCTCCCAATTGAGTCTGGCTGCCATTGCTCTGTGAGTGTGAATTGGTGAAGGAGAGGCAATTATAAAGCTGTTTGTGCAGGTAGGAAAGCGCTATATACGTGCAGTCCATTTCCCATTCCCAAAGTACCACATATTTTCAAAACAAATGTTTATTTTAATATATTATAATCTCCAAATGTACTAACATCTGTAACAAACAGTATACAAAACAACAATAATAACAGAACAGTATAAAAAAAATTAACAAATTCCAGTAATGACAGAAGAAAAGAGACAACAGTAGGCTATACGTGACAACATAACAGGACATTCTAACTGTGTCATTACATTACATTCTTTGTCATTCTGCAGGCTTTTAAATCACTCTTGAAAACCTACCTGTTCTCCTTGGCCTTCCCCCCTACTTAATTACCACTTGACCCCTGGCCCTTCTATCCTCTTTGTTTTACTGTGTCCTACCAGTTTTTATTGCTTTCATTGCTTTATTATGTTTTTAATCTTATATCTTGCACCATATTGTTTTGTTTTTGTTGCTTTCATTGCTTTGCTATGTTTTTAATCTTATACCTTACATCACATTATTTTGTTTTTATCAACTTGCTTGTGAAGCACTTTGGTGTCAGCTGCCGCTGCCTGGAAATGTGCTATATAAATAAAACTGACTTGACTTGACTTGATTCTGTGTCATCAAAAAAATAAAACATAGAAAATTTTTTTAAAAACTAAATCAAATCTCTTATGAGCATGCATGAACTATTCAGTGAAGAAGACTTTCCAAGGCTTCCAACCAGAAAACGTACAAACACTGAAGACAACCATGACACAACTACTAAGACAACAATTAAAGTCAATGACAAAAGGAAGTGTGACCCTGACCTCCAAGACAATATGGTTAACGTAAACAATTTCAGACAAGATGATGACAACCGCTATGATTCACTAGTCTCTGAAGACTTTCCCAGGCTTCCAAACCAAAATTATTGTTGAACATTTTTAATAAAAAAGATTTGATTTGTTCAGTGTTCAATACAGATGTTATTACATTTGGAGATTATAATATATTAAAATAAACATTTGTTTTGAAAATATGTGATACTTTGGGAATGGGAAATGGACTGTACATATAGCGCTTTCCTACCTGCACAAAGAGCTTTATAATTGCCTCTCCTTCACCAATTCACACATGCACACACATAGCAATGGCAATTAGACTAATTACCAGTATTTTGTGGTAGATTGAGGTATACTGTACTTTGGGGAACTTTGAGGTTCTTTGGGGTATTTCGTGATACTTTGTGGTATTTTAGGGCATACTTTGGGGTGCTTTGGGGTATTTTGGGGTACTTTGTGGTATTTTGGGGTACTTTGGTGTATTTTGGGGTATACTTTGTGGTATTTTGGGGTACTTTGGGGTATTTTGGGGTATACTTTGGCATATTTAGGTGTACTTTGGGGTATTTTGGGGTACTTTGGGGGTATTTTGGGGTATACTTTGGAGTATTTTGGGGTACTTTGGGGTATTTTGGGGTATACTTTGGGGTACTTTGGGGTATTTTGGGGTATACCTTGGGGTACTTTGGGGTACTTTGGGGTACTTTGGGGTATTTTCTGGTACTTTGTGGTGATTAGTAGGCCCCGAAATAAATGTTGTCACTTTTGCATGTCATCGCTTGGATTTGTTGTGTCCTTTGATCCATAAATAAAATCAATCAATCAATCAATCATTCTCATCGGCCTGGACAGATTCATCTTTGAAATAAAATCGGTCCTCTATCCACTAGCGCTAACCCCTATTAATCGATTAGTCGACTAATCGGTCGAAAGGAGCCGTAGTCGACTGGCCAACCTCTTAGTCGAAAAAATAAAAATAAAAAATAAATAAAAAAAAATAAAAAATAAAAACTTTTTTTTACAATAGAAGAGGCCTAGAAGCGTGGCTAACGCTACTATCCACCAACATTACATCCAAAGGCGATTGCACTTTTGCCATTAGGGCCCTGTCCCTCTGGAACTCCCTCCCCCTCTCTGTTAGATTGGCAGAATCCGTAAACGGCTTTAAAATATATTATTAAATTATAATACATCACAAAACACATCTCTACCAACTTGCCTTCCCTATTTAGGGGCTGTACTGTAATTTTCTTATCCTGCTGTTTTTGTATTCTTGTGTTATGTGATATTAATTACTATATTATATTACTATATATTAATACTTTGTATTCATTATTGTGTTATGTGATGTACTTTGTATTCATTCTGTGTTATGTGAAGCACACAAAAAGGTGCTATATAAATAAAAATTTAATTACTTACTTAATTACTTACACACACACACAGTTTCTGTGCATGGCAGGACGTGCCGCTCAGGTGTGTGTGAAGAGGGCAGTGTAAACAGTGTACATGCAGCTGTGGCTGAAGTTAACATAGAAGACGTAAGCTCATCATGTCATAATGCACATATCAGGGTCTGATTATGTGGGCTGGCGGCAGCTATTTAATAGCATCACATGTGCAGTACATACACATTCAAACACACATGCATGCATACAATAACACATACTCATTAAAACACACACACACACACCAGGTGTGCACTTGACAAATAGTGATAATGGCATGCAGGCATGACTAATACACAGACCGTTAGCAGTGAGAATATGGGTTAGCGCGGCCATATGGAGACCATCACTCACACCTAGCTGCCTGCAGAGATAGCAGGGGGACAAGATCTATGGGGCTCTGCTCAGTGAGGGGTTGGGCTATGTCCTCTTAAACTTCCTGATAGAACCAGATAGAACCAGATTGAACCAGAGAGGTGTCCGAAGTAGAAGTCATAGTGTGAGTGGATATAGTGATATACTTCCCGATAGAATCAGAGAGATGTCGGCCCACTTTATTTGACGCCACCTCGATTGTGTCACCAGCCTTTCTAAGCTCCCCTTTCATCCTCCAGATCAGTCAGATCCACACATCCAGGCCCCCGGTGAACGAGTGAAGCCAGGCAGATCAGAACCACATGAATAAGGGATTCCTGAAGAGGAGGGGCTGTGATAGAGAATGGTGTTGTCATTTACCTGGAGACCCCTGGCCAGGAACAGTCAGGCTGAAGCCGCTCTAACCCGGCATACCATGCATGCCGCAATAGGCCTGGCTTTCATTTGCCCTCTAGTCATGCTATAAGAAGCACACTATATAGGGGCATGGGACACTAGCATTGATGTATGTACGGACCTGTTCTATAGGGCCCCGTCAGAGACTGAAAAGGTGTGCTTTACAGTATGAGTAATGTATGAATTTATAGCACGTAATTGGAGATATTACACGATTTAATAATCGTATTAACTTTATTAATTCAATTTAGAAAATTCCTGTCCTGTAATTCAATATTGACCGTTGTGAAAAGATTCGCAAAGGAAGAACTCTAGCACCGCTGTCCTGTGATCAGATGTCGAGCACCACTGGACCAACCAGCAACACTGTGCGAGGCTGCGAGCTGACCTGTGATCAGATGTCGAGCCCCACTGGACCAACCAGCAACACTGTGTGAGGCTGCGATCTGACCTCAGATCAGATGTCGAGCACCACTGGACCAACCAGCAACACTGTGCGAGGCTGCGATCTGACCTGTGATCAGATGTCGAGAGCCACTGGACCAACCAGCAACGCTGTGCGAGGCTGCGAGCTGACCTCAGATCAGATGTCGAGCACCACTGGAACAACCAGCAACACTGTGCGAGGCTGCGAGCTGACCTCAGACAGCATTCGGTTATCTCATTATGGGCCTTGTGCAACACGCAGCTGCCATCGTCATCATCATTGCCACCATCATCACTAGGGATGCACCGACCCGATATTGATATCGGATATCGGCCTCGATATGACAAAAATAGCTGGATCGGGTATCGGTAAAAAAATATATAGTTTTTTTTTAATATGATATAATATAATAAGAAATAAAATAAGAAATAACAATTGAGTACATTTATATCTATGTGTTAATTTGTTACATTTTGTTTCACTAAGTTAGGAAAGTAATGTTTTAACTCAAGCCTGATGTTGCCTTGCACAAAAGAATGATCCCAGTCTCTTCCACACAGTGAGGCATACAGTTTATTAATTGAACAATGGGTATCGGATCGGTACTCTGTATCGGCCGATACCCAAAGCTGCAGGTATCGGTATCGGTATCAGGACTGAAAAAGTCGGATCGGTGCATCCCTAATCATCACATGCTACACTCACTGTAATTGTAATATCTGGTAACTATTCCCGGATGATGAAGTTAGCCAAGTCGTGCCACTGAGCCCCAAATGTTTGCAGTTTCTTTTGTACGTCTATTTTCCTTAAAACATTCGGGGCCAGACCCGAGATATCCCCGGTTAACTCGCCATGCGCTGGGCGCCAAACCCGAGATATCTCGGGTTTTAATCGTTATTTCTTTTATTCGCTATTGCCATTCATAACCCAGATAGCAAAAGGTGTTAATTCAATGTTGATTTATGGTCACAATGCTTGCTTTTTGGTTAAGGTCGACGATTGATGTTGAATCACCCATTAACCGCTAAAGCAATTGACTATTGTTGAAAACATATCATTGAATCAATATTGTTTTGTGGTTGCATTTTAATGATTGAAATGCCAATATTTAATAAATGTTGAATCAACGGATGCTGTTCAACGTATATGCTGTTTGTCGTCATTACGTTGGCCCGAATTCCCCCCCCCCAATTTAAACAGACGTACGTCCCAGCATGCAGCTGAGCACTCGATCTCTCAATGTGAACTGCTGTTCAGAACAGCACGTCTGGTTCCCCCCGGATTTGATTCTACTGAGTGCTTTACAGTAAGTTTTGGCTATATTACTTTTATCTTAACTGTGTTCTGTGAAAAATAACGTTATTGTGAGTGTGCACCAGTGGATCTTGACGGCGTTGTGCATGTGATATGCTGCAGTTTGGTAGGTAAATATATATATACGTCAACTAAGATAAATATTCATGAATATTCGTAGCGTGTGCTTAATATAACTCTGGAGAGTGTGCAAGTGGAATCGTACGGTTGTTTAAGTTATTTCGATGTTAATATTACGGTTGTTTAAGTTATTTCGATGTTAATATTAAAGCGCCAACGATTATAAATTGCGTGGTCCAATTGCGTGCGTTGTTACTGAATGACGTTGTGCGACTCAGCCAATCAAAAGCATGCTTATTGGGTGAACAGGAAGTAGTCAAGGAAGCACGCGCTAGCTGGCCTAGTAAACACGTGGATCCGTAAATGCAACGTTGCCTACCAGACAACAACGGGACCGCGTGTTTCTTTTTGTATGGCTGTTCAAACTAATTTTACAGTTCTGCTAGCTACATGCAGTATTTAGCGAGCTGGGTTAGCCGGTTAGTTGGCTTTGAATCCCGGCTGCGGCTAGGTAGCCAGCTAGCTAAATGCACCGCGACGGTGATGTCACCAAACAAAATGGCGGCGCCCATGTTGATAAAGCGCTTCACATAACAAATCGTTTTTTCTTAGAAACTGCTTATTTTTATAACGTGATTTTTTTCTGTGGCTTATCTAAATACTAATTTGATGCTATGACTATGTTTATATCGCTATATGCTTCATCTCCCCTTGCACTCTTTCTAAGTTGGTTAAGGTTAGAGTTTGTCTTAGAGCATGGCGATAGAACGCCAGGTAGTTTGCAGGCTGTTTGAGACTTAATTGTTCTAGCCAAGTAAATACCACAATTTATGTACCATTACATTGACTATATAGTTAGACGTTTGGTTATATACATGGTATTTTCTAATGAACAATATAACAATAATATAATAATGGACTCTCTTGATATTGATCAAAATGTAGAATTATGCAAGCGTTTCACCCTGCACATTGCAATGCAGCACATTAATGTCGACCCTCCTCTCTTTTTTCTTTCTTTTTCCAGAATCACGTACCAGTTTCAAGAAGCCGCACGTTGCAGCAATTGAAGCAAAGACCTGTTCTAGCCAAGTAAATAGCACAATGTATGTACCATTACATTGACTATATACAGTAGTTAGACGTTTGGTTCTATACATGGTATTTTCTAATGAACAATATAACAATAATATAATAATGGACTCTCTTGATATTGATCAAAATGTAGAATTATGCAAGCGTTTCACCCTGCACATTGCAATGCAGCACATTAATGTCGACCCTCCTCTCTTTTTTCTTTCTTTTTCCAGAATCACGTACCAGTTTCAAGAAGCCGCACGTTGCAGCAATTGAAGCAAAGACCTGTTCTAGCCAAGTAAATAGCACAATTTATGTACCATTACATTGACTACAGCACCTCATCACTATGTCATCTTATTATCGGGCTAAAAGACGTAGAGTCAACAAATTAGTGAGAGAGACAGAGCAGGCTATCCTCACTGATTATAAGTTAATTGTTGCTGCTAATTCAAGGACAAACCATCACTCTTTAGAGAACACAGATCCTGTCACAGCCTATACTGAGTGCCTGCTCGATTTACCAAAGACAGACTTGCCACTAGATTTAACAACTAGATCAGACTTGCCACTAGATTTATCAACTTCAGACTTGCCACTAAACAGACCACTAACTATCAGTGATCAAAGTGAAAATATTGACTCACCAGGTGAGTCAAATGCACATTTTGAAAGTATAGCTGGGGATGACGAAATTGAACCTGAACATGTCTTTGACAGTGATGAGCATAATGAAGATTTCCTCATGACAAGTTTAAAATATTGGGCAACATCCTATTCAGTCTCTCTGGTTGCACTATCATCTTTGCTGTCCTTTTTGAAGATGTTTCACCCCACCCTTCCTAAAGATGGAAGAACATTGCTAGGAACACAAAAACATGTGCCTACCACTAAGATTGAAGGGGGAGAATACTATCATTTTGGTTTAGTCAAAGGGGTGCTTTCACGGTTGGCATGTTTGATTTTACCGGCAACTCTGACAACTCTTAATTTACAGTTTAATATAGATGGTTTACCTTTATTCAAAAGTTCTAAACTTCAGTTTTGGCCCATACTTGGAAGTCTCAAATGTGACTACACAAAGTCCCCATTTGTTGTTGGCATTTTTTGTGGTCTCAGCAAGCCAAAGAGTGTTTTTGAGTACCTAGAGCAGTTTGTCAAAGATCTTCAGAATGTACTGTCTAATGGCATTATTTATAATGACAAGCAATTTGATGTACAGATTTCTTCTTTCATTTGTGATGCCCCGGCTAGAGCTTATATTAAGCAGACCAAGGCATTTAATGGCTATTCTGGTTGTGACAAGTGTTTTCAGGAGGGTGTATGGAGAAATAAAATGACATACCCTGAAACAAAAGTCAGACTTAGGACAGACTCCAGTTTCTCAGACATGGTTGATGAGGCACATCACAATGGGACGAGCCCTTTAACAGGTTTAGTTAAGATGGTTTCTATGTTTCCAACTGATTACATGCATCTCTGTTGTCTCGGAGTTACAAGGAAACTGCTTAATATATGGTTAAAGGGGAAGAATTTGGCAACAAGGGTCCCTTCCAAAACTGTACAAGCCATTTCAGGTAAACTGCTAAAGCTACGTCCCTACATGCCTTGTGAATTTAACCGTAAACCAAGGGAACTGTCAGAGTTAGATCGCTGGAAAGCTACTGAGTTGCGATCCTTCATGTTGTATTGGGGTCCTGTTGTTTTGAAGGATTCCCTCCCCAGTGAGCTGTATGACAACTTCATGTTGTTTTCTGTTGGAATGTACTTGTTGCTGTCCCCTAGTATTTCTGAGGAAATGTTGGCCTTTGCGCACAAGTTGATGGTTTCTTTTGTTGAACACTTTGGGACAGTGTATGGAAGAGGTGAAATTGTGTACAATGTACACCAGCTTATTCATTTGGCTGAGGAATACAGGAAGTTTGGCACTCTAGATAATATCTCAGGATTCCCTTTTGAGAACTATCTTGGACAAATTAAGCATCTTCTACGCAAGCCACATCAGCCTCTACAACAGGTAGTGAAAAGGTTGTCTGAAATTCCACATGTTGGATCCCCATGTCCCACAGATGATCCAATTTTGCGTAATATTCACACTGATGGGCCTGTCCCCCCACAGTTTACTTCTTCACAACAGTACAGGAAGGTCTCCACTCATCGGTTTACTTTGTCCACAAAGAAAGGAGACAATTGTATTGAGGTTGGAGATGGATTTGCATTAGTAGAGAATATTCTTAAATCAGAGGAAGAGGTATATATAATTTACAGAAAGTACAGACACAAACAGCCATACTACATGTATCCCTGTGAATCATCATACATTGGTACATACAAGGTCAGTGGCTTGCAAGAAGATATAGGGATAGGTAAACTTCGCTATATCAAGCGCAAATGTCTTCTCTCTCCAGACGGAGATGGTGCCATTGCAATACCACTACTTCATTTAACAGCATAACCATACTGCCCTACAAAGCTAAAGTGCAGTAACTATATTGACACACTGACTCTAACGTCGGATTTCGGGGCATAACTTACCTCATTAATAAATACACAATTAGTACAATATTACATGTACACAGATAACATGTTTGGCTGGCCAATTGAAACGCTTAAAGGAAAACTCCAACATTTTGTGAAATTAGCTTATTTAACATCTTCCCTGGAGTTGGACAAGAAGATGCATACCTTTTTCGTCTCTCTGCATGCTTTGGGCTTAGGGAACGCCTGGACCGTTAGCCTAGCTTAACTTCATCACTGGAAGTGGGGCAGACATCTAGCCTAGTTCACTACAGTCAGGAAATATACTCCAAATACAACTCCCAAACGTTCCTGTAAACATGTTGTGACCTGTGTGTTTACCCCGTCTCCCAGTCACACAAGTCACACGAGTCTCCCAGTCACATGAGTCTCGTGTGACTGGGAGACTTTTGTGACTTGGAGACTTGTGTGACTTGTGTGACTTGGAGACTTGTGTGACTTGTGTGACTTGGACTTGTGTGACTTGTGTGACTTGTGTGACTTGGAGACTTGTGTGACTTGGAGACTTGTGTGACTTGTGTGACTTGGAGACTTGTGTGACTTGTGTGACTTGGACTTGTGTGACTTGTGTGACTTGTGTGACTTGGAGACTTGTGTGACTTGGAGACTTGTGTGACTTGTGTGACTTGGAGACTTGTGTGACTTGTGTGACTTGGACTTGTGTGACTTGTGTGACTTGTGTGACTTGGAGACTTGTGTGACTTGGAGACTTGTGTGACTTGTGTGACTTGGAGACTTGTGTGACTTGTGTGACTTGTGTGACTTGGAGACTTGTGTGACTTGGAGACTTGTGTGACTTGTGTGACTTGGAGACTTGTGTGACTTGTGTGACTTGTGTGACTTGTGTGACTTGGAGACTTGTGTGACTTGGAGACTTGTGTGACTTGTGTGACTTGGAGACTTGTGTGACTTGTGTGACTTGGAGACTTGTGTGACTTGTGTGACTTGGAGACTTGTGTGACTTGTGTGACTTGTGTGACTTGTGTGACTTGTGTGACTTGTGTGACTTGTGTGACTTGGAGACTTGTGTGACTCGTGTGACTTGGAGACTTGGACTTGTGTGACTTGTGTGACTTGGACTTGTGTGACTTGTGTGACTTGGAGACTTGTGTGACTTGGAGACTTGTGTGACTTGTGTGACTTGGAGACTTGTGTGACTTGTGTGACTTGGACTTGTGTGACTTGTGTGACTTGGAGACTTGGACTTGTGTGACTTGTGACTTGGAGACTTGTGTGACTCATGTGACTTGGAGACTTGTGTGACTGGGAGACTTGTGTGACTTCGAGACTTGTGTGACTTGTGTGACTGGGAGACGTGGTAAATACACAGGTCACAACATGTTTACGGGAACGTTTGGGAGTTGTATTTTGATTGTATTTGGAGTATATTTCCTGACTGTAGTGAACTAGGTTAGATGTCTGCCCCACTTCCAGTGATGAAGTTAAGCTAGGCTAACTGTCCAGGCGTTCCCTAAGCCCAATGCATGCAGAGAGACGAAAAAGGTATGTATCTTCTTATAACTCCAGGGAAGATGTCAAATAAGCTAATTTCACAAAATGTTGGAGTTTTCCTTTAAATGCTTCAAAAATGCAATGTGTGTAGTGCACTTTGGCTTTGTAGGACGGTATGGGAATGGCTTGTAAGGAGAGATCATTATGAGTACCGTAAATTCTCATTTCAGCCCTTTGAAGATGAATGGTGAGGTGGTGCTGTGGTCAGTTGTACAGTTCCCAAATGGTGGGACAGCAGTAGTTCTAGGGAGCTGGTTTAATGCTAAAGACCAGACTGTGTTATGGCCCCCTAAACACATAAAGCTCACAAAAGCCCTTCGAGATGGACTGCAACCAGATGATAAATGGATCACCTATAAGGATGTACGTGAGCTTACTACGTGTGGTGAGTATTTCGTGCAACACATACACAAAAAGTGAGGACGCAAATTGTGACGATGCACATATGATAAGAGGTACATATATTTTTTCGTTAAACACTGGACTGCAGATATGTTAATTGTCATTTTCTCTCTGCTCTTTCCAGAGACCCATGATGAGGCCAAAAAACGAGAGACCAAGTACACCTCAACTATGTGTCCAACCTCTGAAATTGAATCTGAGGACGAAGGAGATCTCCGCCAAAAAAGAAGATCCAGGTACAGTGTTCACTTTGTTAAAGGGACAACTCTCCCTAGGGTGTTGTAAATAATGGCACTGCTGTTGTAGTTGCAAGTAGTGCTAAAAGGATAACACACAGTGGCCTGAGGGCCTATGTATTCAGACTTTAGCCTTGACTAATAAACGTAGTATCATAACTACATTTATTTATATGTGTGTATATATATACTTTTTTTTAGGCCAAATCAGCAGTATGTGCACTCGGACTCTGACTCGAGTGGCGACGCCAAAAGAAAACGTTTTGCCAAAGCACCTGATGTGGGTTTCCCAGGTATTGATGCAATGCATTTATTTTATATAGGCACTTTGGAAATGGCTACAGTTAATAATAATAATAAACAGTTAAACAAATTAGTCTGACCATGTACCGACAAATTGAGCATTTTAATTTGATTGGACTTCTGCATTTCTTGCAGTTATTCTATAGTTGGCCCAAAATATATACATTGTGAATAACATGCCAACTAAAATATGTTGTAGGACAGACTCCAAAATCGAGCCGGTCTCGTAAGGCGCTAAGATACGTCAACCCTCCAGTTGTTGGCCAAGACCCTACAATGAATGGTATGTTGCTATGCATGTTAAAATGCCAACTAGATGACTGTTTAAACATGATTTGTAGCATCTTCAATTCTCACCCTGGCTTACCTTTTTTAGATTCTTTGGATGGTGGCAGGATCTACAGCTATTTAGATTCGTTGCAGACTCCTGATCCAAATAACAGTAAGTGAACCCATATCTGTGTTCTTGTGAGGAGATGGCTGGCAGGTCGCTGGCATCATGCATGCAACAGAATACATGTTTACAATGTGCATGCCAGCCCACTACAAAAATTCAAAGCCTTCACAACTTGCAAGCAATGTCACAATAAAAATTTGTAGTTGTACATAATGCTTTTATATTGAGCACAATTTCCACCATGTTTGAGTCGCAACTTATTTTACATTTCCCCTTTGTAGATCTGGTTACTAGCAACTACCGGCAATCGCTAACTCAACATAATGGTGAGTTATCAAGCAATCTCATAACATAATATTCGGGCATGTTTAAAATATCTGTATTGTCTCGCATTGTCTTTGATATTTTTATTAAAGTAGTATTTGGCAGTGCACGTGAAATCAGCTGAATGGAAATCAAACATTTTCTCACATGGGGGATTACAATAGCGTCATTTGCTAATAACTTTGTGTATTTCCTACTGTGTTTCAGCCGAGATGCCAGGATTTGATATTGTTCAGTATCACCAGCAGCAGCAGGCCTCACATGTCCAGCAGCTGCAAGATCGACAAAGTGGTGTATGATACTGTACTCTTTCAGTAACAGTGTTTTGAGAGACGGGGATACAACTCCTTACACCCCTTCCTGACATAGAGCGACGCGAGCGAGCGAGAAAAAGTGATTAAAATGTATTCGTTTCAATCAGACTATCCTGACCTGCCGCGAGCGACAGTGAACTGAGCAGCGATGTCGTTCACCCCTCAAATATTCGCTCGCTGTGTCTCTAGTTGAGCGATTACGCGGCCGAGTCCCGCCCCTAAACACTTTTTATTGGTCGAGAATCCAGGTAACACACACTCGGACACGCGCTGCGTCATATCAGGACAGTGTCGTGTGCGATTTCGTCTCCAGTTCGCTCGCTTGCTGCCTGTCAGGAACCGGTGTTAGTGATTGTGACATGTATGTTAATTTGACTGACAAGTCAGATTTTGTATTTTTAAATATAATGATTTGTTTCTACAGGGATGTCGGGATGCAGCTCGGGGCAATACTACAGTCCCCCTGGTCTCTCACAACATGCACAAAATGGTATGCCATTTTAGAGGGAACTACCACCAGTTTGATCCAATGCAGTCAAACTAGTGAAATATATAACTATGATTTTGTTTCTACAGCGATGTCAGGACACAGCTCAGGGCAATCTGGTGTTTCACAGCGTAGACAGATGGCCGGCGATGACGGGCAGCTTATGAAAGGCAAGTCTATTGGACATGGTGTAATTCCTCGTATGATTTGCTGCTTATTTTTATTTCTCACTTAATGATTTTAACTCTTCTTCTGAAGACCTTACCATCCAGAAGATGAATTCAATGCTTGCTGAATTACTTGTCGTGGTGAAGGATCTATCCAGAGATGTGCAGTTCATCAAGACCGAGTTGGCTGAGGGCAACATATCTGGTGGGACCAGGGGACACGGGGTGGCCACCACAACCACTATGCTCCCCTTCCAGCTGCCAATCGCCAGTGAACAAGACTTCAATGAGGCAGAATCATTACTGATGGAGCAATCAGTCCGTCAAAAGATGGTAATTTATTGAACTGCATTCATTTATCAAATGTAGATCGTTTCAGTGTGGTCTTGTTCAGGGGAAAAATGTGTTTAGCACTTTCTAGTTCAAAACGTGTTAGAGCTTGTATATCTGCTATTTATGAAACGTTTTGAAATTGTTCAAATATACCGTTTACATATGGACAGGAGGGTTAATGTGGTTAAACCTAATGACTGGCATGGGCTGGAATATCAGTGCATGCATAAAGTGTGTGTATAAACAAGTTGGTTGCTCTGTGTTCATAAAATAAACGTTATGCTGTTTCTAACGCAGGGCCTTCATTTTCTTCTCTCTGATTTAGATTTCTCGCCTGGCTTTGGTAGGAGGCACCAATTCAGAGAACCTGATCAGACTGATGTTGAAAACTGCTATGACCAACGCCCTGGCCAGTGGGTTCAACTGGGCTGGAAAGAAAGACAAGCGTTGTTCAGAAAGCAAGAAGCCATTCAAGCACACCACACTACAAGCCTGCATGTTTGGTGAGCTTCCTCCCCTGCAAACTACTTCATAGGTTAAATTTAGGTAGTGCGGTGGTGATGCTGGTGATGCTGGTGATTCAGAATATAATTATGCTGTTGCAAATGGAAATGGAAATGGTGAGCTTTAGAGGTGCATGGATACACATTTTATTGCGATTGCTTAATTCTCTTTCCTGTCCAGTCTAACTGGATGCTGACTGTAGCTTGTTACTGTAGACCTACAGAGTGAGTAATTGAGTGATTAAAAAAAATCGCACTCATGTGAAGTGAGGGCCGGGTGCTCTTATCATCGTACATCATCTCACCCACCTCTCTTCCTCCCTTTTTTATTTTTGTGTCTATCAGCTGCTGCTCGACAGTTTGACCCCAAGCTGACCGACCAGGACTACAGCAAAACTGTCAAGAAGTGGCTTCGTTATGCGCCAGACCGGGAGGGAGGCATCTCAAGGAACCGAAGTGACCCAAACTTAAGTCAAGCGAACCAGAGTCAAACTTAGGGTACCCCAGCACAGCACAGCACACCACACACTGTTTCCCTGGTTCATACAGTACAAGGAATTACCCTGGCATCTACTTGAATGACTTATGCTGCTTCAGCCTGTTCTTGGAACCGAAGTGACCCAAACTTAATTGTCAAGCGAACCAGAGTCAAACTTAGGGTACCCCAGCACAGCACAGCTACCCCAGCACCGCACAGCACACACTGTTTCCCTGGTTCATACAGTACAAGGAATTACCCTGATGGACACTGTTCTTCCATGGACGGCATCTACTTGAATATGCTGCTTCAGCCTGTTCTTGGAACCGAAGTGACCCAAACTTAATTGTCAAGCGAACCAGAGTCAAACTTGGGGTACCCCAGCACACTGTTTCCCTGGTTCATACAGTACAAGGAATTACCCTGGACACTGTTCTTCCATGGACGGCATCTAATTGAATGACTTATGCTTCAGCCTGTTCTTGCAGTGTTTATTTTTTTTATTTTTAATTGTAACCTTTATTTACCCAGGGTAGGTTCGCTGAGCACAGATGCTCTTTTTCAGCTACGCCCTGCTTCACATTCACAGAGTTCCATTCACACCTGGGAGCTGCCCAGGCCTAACAAAATTAATAGTTGGTTTCAGGTTGCCGACCGACCCTGCCGATTTAGGTGCGACCCAATATATTTTATGAGTTTTTAGAAAAAATTATACATTTTTTTTTTTTTTTAATAAAGTTTCATAGAAATCTTAGTCAAACATTTAGTATTATGGATATTAAACATGCTGGCAGAGTACATGCATCCATGTTGTTGTGAACATTTTAATTAAATAAAGAAATTCCCTATCCATAGTCGCCGTGGGAAAGAATAAAATAAAAAAATAAAATAAAATAAATTCCCTACCTACCCATGGCCAAACTGACAACCAACCTGAAACCAACTATTAATTTTGTTAGGCCCCAGTACAACCACAGTCTGACACTGTTGGCCACTGAGCAACTCCACTGGAGCAGTTGGGGGTTTAGTGCCTTGCTCAAGGGCACTTCAGCGGTTGGTGTTAAGGGTATGGGAGAGAGTTATATGGGAGAGAGTTATAGAAACATTAGGGGTGTAACGGTACACAAAATCCACGGTTCGGTACGTACCTCGGTTTTGAAGACACGGTTCGGTATTATTTTCGGTACAGTGGGGGGGGGGGGGGGGGGGGGGGAGGGGGGGGGTAATCCAAAAAAAATTCCTTTTCATTTATCTATTTATTTAACTGTATTAAACAATATAAAACGAATTGGCCATAATTGACTGAGCAAACTAATGCTTACTGCTGTAACCTACTAATAACACTTAAGTAAATCTGAAGATTATTATATAGCAGATGCCTTGGAGGATAAGTCGTGGACAACTGTAGATCATCTAAGCTCCACTGTGTTTAAATTCAAATCCTATGCCATTGTTTATATTTAACCCTTGTGTCTGAAAACTAAAATATTATACTCTTATTAGGGGACTAAATTAAAAAACTCCATAAAAAGATTATGTTGAAATAATTTCCCACTTTCTTTTCCATAAATATTTTATTCAACTTCAGCCCTGATCATAACCATTTTTTATATTATTTTTGTAATGAAATACTCCCACTTTTCTGAAAAGAGTTGTTAAATATGACAAAAAAAAAGAATATGTGGTGGTTATGATCGGGCTGAAGTGGAATAAACAATTTATGAAGAGTAAAAAAAAAAATACAAGATAATTAAAAGATTATGCCACATATTATGTTGGCTCATCACTGCAAAGTTATCAAACAAATACGAATCTGATCAGACACAAGGGTTAAGTTGTTGTTCCCTTTCTAATTTCCTCAAACATCTAGTCTAGTTAATGTTAATGTGTCTAGTTATTTGACAATTGATGCTTTTTGTTGGACATTTCAGTCAGTAGTGAGCTCATACTTTGAGCTCATAAGTTTATAGTTAAAATGATTGCAATCTTGTCTTTGTTGTGCATGAATGCGTGTGCTCACCACACACAATATGTGTGTCACTATTCTGGCAGTGGCTATATTGTTAATGAAAGCCTGTTTGTTTTTTGTAAAAAGTTTTAGTCACTAAGTTCTGATACCCTAGAAAAAAATTTATTTTCATATTAAAGCCATGTTGTCATTTTTGTTCACACATTTTTGGAAATATGGTCATATAAGAATTGTATTATTATTTATTTAACAATAGTGTGTTTAACAGCAGGAAAAAAACATGTAATATTATGATGTATACATATCAGCAGCAATATTTTAATGTAAAATGTACATAAATCAGTATTGATTCCTTAACTTTACAAGTTACAAGTAGATGTACAAGTTACAAATGTACAAGTAGAGTACCATTTAGATTATGGTTGAATAAACATTGATGTCTAACATTGATTCAATATAAAATCAACTAAAATGTGCATGTAGATTACCAGTTAGATTATGGTTGAATAAACATTGATGTCTAACATTGATTCAATATAAAATCAACTAAAATGTGCATGTATATTACCATTTAGATGATGGTTGAATCAACATTGATATAGTATCAGCTATGGTTGACACCTAACGTTGATTCAACGTTAGGGTCATAGACAACGATCTATATAATTTAGATGTCAGGCTTCAACATAGATTCAATATTTCTGCTGAACCCTATTTCAATGTTGATTCACTCATTTTTTGCTATCTGGGAATTCATCAGGGCAGCCTGTGCATACTGTTCTGAACGTGTCTGAGCTGGCAGACGGTCAATAACGCCTTCGGACGCTATTTCACTCCATTTGAAATCATGTAGTTTGTTTTCTGGGCCGAGCTGAGCCGTGCGGGCGGGGTTTAAATACTCCGGCGAGGCAGGCGCTTACAACGATGCATCAACTAGCCACCCCCACCCCCCTCGTTCATATGCAATGCCGGAATGGCGATCAGATAATTGGATTCTTTTTTTTGCATTACATCAGAGACAAGGTAAGGACACTATATATCCAATCTTGCGTTGATCTGATGTTTTTTTCTCCCGCGATCGGAGCTGTCTGTGTGGAATCTGTGTGTGCTGTTTAACGTTGGTCACATCACAGCACGCAGGGGCGCCCCGCTACAAGCCCCCTTTCATGGGTGCATGAGGAGACATAATAACGATAATCTAGAGTTGATTTCAGGAAGATTCGATAATCAGGCGAAAAATTACAATGTGATAACTGGATTTCACTAAAGGGCTATTTTGTCTTTTCCAGTGATTACTCAGAATCACCCAAACTATACTCTTATTCACCACGGTATAAAACGGAAATGTACGGATGAAAAAACAATCAGTTTTTTGCATGTTGACCAGAAGGAACTCACTGACAATCAACAGCGTTATTAGATCCAATGCCATAGCTATAATATTTCATATATTTTAACATTGAAGATGGTTGGGTGGGTGGGGTGGGGTGAGGGGGGTTGGGTAGGCGGGGTGGGGGAAACTGTACAACTGTACAAGCAAAACTGTACATTGGAATATCGACAAAACCATACTTGGTTCTAAGAAGAGGGTCTTGTGTATTCTTGGGTTAGGTCATTTACTGTACATTGGAGGGGGTTGGGTTAGGACATTTACAGGGGCCAGTTTCGAATTGCAATCTCCCGTAGGTGTTCTTTGAGAGTGGTTTTGAAAGTGGGTGATTCACATTCCTTTACAGCTTTGGGTAGGGCGTTCAACATTGATGTGGCATAATTGCGAAACGTGTTTAGTCCCTTGTTTGAGCCGAATCTGGGTTTAACATGATTTGTGGAGCTCCCTCTGGTGTTGTGGTCGTGGTACTCACTGACCTTTGGGAAGTATTTTGACATGTACATGGGTATTTCTCCAGTGCCTTCAACACCATCCAGCCGTCACTGCTAGCGGAGAAGCTCTCTGCGATGCAGCTGGAGCACGGCTTGGTGGCCTGGATCAAGGACTACCTCACTGAGAGGCCACAGTACGTCAGACTAAAGGACAGTCAGTCTGACGTACTGGTGAGCAACACCGGCGCCCCCCAGGGAACTGTGCTGTCACCCTTCCTCTTCACCCTCTACACCTCAGACTTCTGCCGCAACTCCAGCGGGTGCCACCTGCAGAAGTTCTCAGACGACTCCTCCATCGTAAGCTACATCACCGACGATGATGAGGAGGAGTACAGAGCCCTGGTGGAGAGCTTCGTGGGGTGGAGCGACAGCAACCACCTCCAACTCAACACCAGTAAGACCAAGGAGCTGGTGGTGGACTTCCGGAGGGGCAAGAAGAGGCCCCCCCCGATTCCCATCTCCATCCAGGTGGATGTGGAGATGGTGGACTCATACAAGTTCCTTGGGGTACACCTGAACAATAAACTGGACTGGTCGGACAACACAGAGGCCCTCTACAGGAAGGGACAGAGCAGGCTGTTCTTCCTGAGGAGACTCAGGTCCTTCAATGTGTGCAACAAACTGCTGCAGTCTTTTTACCAGTCTGTTGTGGCCAGCATCCTCTTCTATGCTGTGGCATGCTGGGGAGGCTACATCAACTCAAGGGACACCAACAAGCTCAACAAGCTGGTGAGGAAGGCTAGCTCCGTGGTGGGAGTCGAGCTACCTAGACTTGAGGTGATGGTAGAGAGGGGGATGATAAGGAAGCTGGATGCCATCATGGAGAACCCCTACCACCCCCTCTACGACGAGCTAGTCAAGATGAGAAGCTCGTTCAGCCACAGACTCATTCCCCCCCGACACTCAACTAACCGCCTCGGACAGTCCTTCATACCAGCGGCCATCAGGCTCCACAACAGTGGGCAGCGACTAGCAGCCTCCAGGCCCCACAACAGGGGGCAGCGACAGCGACTGCTACCAGACATTGACCTGGGACTTATAGGAACCCAAGGGGGACAACGTAGACTACCCTGGTACTTTGATTAATGTATACTCAGTAGATAGTAAATTATAACACTACCTCATGCATACTGCACCTTATGTGACACTGTGAATAATGTGAATATTCCTCAGCTAGTCAGATAGTAAATTATATTGACCATATTGATCAATTGTTTACACTGCCTGTGTTGTCTTTTACTACCTGTATACTGTGTTGTTTTACTACCTGTACCCCTCCCCCCTCCCCCCCATGCTGCTATGATGCCTGAATTTCCCCCAAGGGGATCAATAAAGGAATATCTTATCTTATCTTATCTTATCTTATCTTAGTCGTGTAGTGTATCTTGTAGACCAGGCCCATTGCAAGTTGCTGTACTCTGTCGTCTACTCTAAGCCATCCTAGGTTGTCAAAGTGGGCAGGGGTGAGGTGGGTTCTAGGAGTAAGGTCAAGCAGTAGTCTGACCAGTTTGTTTTGAGATGTTTGTAATTTTGTTTTTAGCGCCTTTGAGGTGTACCATGAGGTGCAAGCATAGTTGTAGTACCCTTGAATGAGTGCTCCTGCCAGAGTCTTCAGGGTATTCTTGTTTACCAGAGAGGAGATCCGGTACAAGAATCGAGTTTGTTGGTTGACTTTTTTTATTACATTGGATGCCATTTTGTCACAGGAAAGATTTTACTCTAGGATGGAACCTAGGTATGTAATTTCATCGTTCCTTGTGACAATATTGTCACCCACTGTAACTGAGAAGCCGTCGGTCTTGCTGAGTTTGTTATTTGAACCGAAAAGAATGGACTCTGTTTTGCCCAGGTGTAATGATAGTTTGTTATCAGCCAGCCATATGCAGCCCAGGAGAATCTTGTCTATTTGTAGATGTAAGTTAGACTACGCACTAAATATATTTTGACAATGTCATGACGTTCAAACAACGTCTAAAGTGGGGTGAAAAGTGACAGTTCGGTAGACGTCTAAGCTTAGACGTTCAAACAATGTGTATAACTACTATAAAGCTAAATGTGGAACATACAATGTGTCTCTCTCTCTCTCTCTCTCTCTCTCTCTCTCTCTGTCTCTCTCTCTCTATATATATATTAGTGCTGTCAGGCGATTAAAATAATTTATCTAATTAATTACAGGATTTGTAATTAATTAATCTAATTAATCACATTTTAATCGCATAACCATATTATGCCTGATATTCTATATTCTATAATCATATTTCAAATTGCATGTGTCCGGATGGCAGAATTCAGTACTGTATCTACAAAACCTTCTCTTTAATCATCTTCCATTTATTAATTTGCTTAGATTTTTCAGGTCTGGTCAATTTTAGCATGGTGTTATTCACAGTCAAAGATAAAACAAATTTAATTGATATTCTCATTTGGTTCATTACAATTTACTCAAGCCTAGTAACAGACACAGATGTCCCTAGAATCAGATACCAAGAACATGCAAATGGACCATGTAAATATGTATTCTACGTTCTTGTGGAATGAATGAGATAAAAAATTAAAATAATAAAAAAAAAAAAAATGTGAATACAAAAATGTTAATACATTTTGAGTTAATTTTCATAACGCGATAATTTGCTGTGTAATTAATTAATCTAATTAACGTGATAAACTGACAGCCCTAATATATATATATATATATCCCTTACCTACTCTTACTAATTACTATCTATGTATTATCTCGCAGTTCATTCAAGCGGGCTACAAACATATACTCTATTGATCACACTAACTACCCCCATTCAGCCCCAATTACTCCATTCTTTCTGTTATTCACAATATTTTTTTTATACATGTGCACAATAATTTAGCCTTTTTTTAGCTTTTTTTGTACATGTAGATTTTGCCTAAATTCATCGCGGTTGCTCTCTGCCAAATATCATATGAGGCACCTATGTATTATTATTGTAATTCACAATATATTTCAAAATAAATTTCGAATGACTCTGCACCTGCAGTGATATATATGGTTGTTCATTGTACAATACAATTGATACAGTTGATGTTTCTTGTTGATTATTATTCTCTATGTTTTTTTAATAAAATTGTGTGATATTCTATTCCAGTTGTGTCTTTTACATTTTTTTATATAGTGATATAAACTAGATATAAAATTGTATACATGACATGACATCAGCTAATCTCTCTCTCTCTCTCTCTCTCTCTCTCTCTCTCTCTCTCTCTCTCTCTCTCTCTCTCTCTCTCTCTCTCTCTAAAGTAAAATGTACCTATAGGTTTTAGGCATCGTCATATAATATGCTATCTAGCTTGTGTGCCACTCTAGGGATAGGCCTCCTGCTGTGTCCAGTCATTGGAATAACAAAGGAAGGACAGACTAGAAACTGGGCCTTTGTTTCAGGTGTTCCAGGTGTGAATTGGTCTAGTGACATTGATCACATTGAATTCTGGGAGTGTAGTTTTTTCATCAGATAGCTGAATTCACTTGAATCCTTTCAAACTCCTGTGCTGGAATGTAGATAGGATTTTACCAGAATGGTTGATAGGACATTGATTGAAAACTATCAGCTCGAATTTTACAATTGATGGCTTATTTTGAAGGTATGAACCTGTAGTTTTATATTATGTAACAACAAAAAAAGGTAAATTCTGAGGAGGAGGAGCTCTATAGATCAGACTCCTAATTAACATGGGGGATCATCATTGGATCACAAAAGTGCAATACCGGCCGCATCCTCACAATCTAATATAATTATTATTATAAAAAAAAAATATTCGATTATTAATTTCAATATAGATTATTCATTGACAGAGTGAGGGCTGGGTAAGGACTGCATGCTGCCCAACGAGGGGGCGTGCCGAACATTCTACCTCACGCACCTGTGAGTGGTTGGCAATCAGCTCGTCGGGAGACTACTAGTACTGCTGGTTGCCTTCCACTCATGGCCAGGTCATTCTGTATGCTACCATCAACCGCCGCGCTCCTGGTGAGACATCGTCTTCGCTCTCTATAATCCCACGGGAGGATTTCCTATGTTCTCACTGAGTGATGTCATGCCATCCGTTGCTACGATCTACCGCTGCGTCTCTGGGGTGAGACGTTGTGCCAGCTACTTCCCTACTTCCTCTTCGTGGACCTCGTTCCTGGGGTGAGGCCTTGTCCTCGCTCTCTATAGTTCCATGGGAGGATGCCAGTGTTCTCACTCCGTTCCCCTTGACCCCCTGTTTGCTGTGTTGCCCGACGGCAGCGTTCTGGTGAGGCTGTACGAGACCAGACTCCGAACTTTCGTTTTCATTCATGGACTCAAGAAGATATTCCTGTGTAGTTTTTGTTCACCCTTTAAAGGGACAGTGCTGCATTTTTTCATTGTTCATGGACTCTAGTGTATTTCACCCTTAAAGGGTCAGTGCCGCTTTTTGTGTGTAAATAAATCATGCCCTTGTTTTTGGCTAAACTCTCAATACCTGTCTGTGTCGTGCTATTGGGGTCGCATACAAAACCATAACAGTACGACCTGGCCATGTCGACGACCCCAGCCGGCACAGACACTGTATGAGAGAGCCCCTGCAGCTAACCGGCTTCCTCAGCTAGTCCAGCCCCGTCTGCTAGCTTAGCCCCTACAGTTAACCCCATGGTTTCTCCTCTGCTAGTCCAGCCCTGTCTGCTAGCTTAGCTCCGGCATCTAGCGCAGCCTCTGTGTTAATGTAGCGTTACAGCTAGCATAGGCCCTGTAGCTAGTTTTGCCCTGGCAGCTACCCTGTCCCTCTGCTAGCCCCACTTTTCGTGTAGCTTCCCCAGCTAGCATGGCCTCCATTTTTGTGTGTTGCTCCGTCATGTCCCCTGCCCAGCTCTCTGAAAAAATATTTTCCCACCCCTGCGGGCCTGGCTGGTCGCCAGGTGGCTCCCGTGGAGGGGGGGGGGGGTACTGTGAGGGCTGGGTAAGGACTGCATGCTGCCCAACGAGGGGGCGTGCTGAACATTCTACCTCACGCACCTGTGAGTGGTTGGCAATCAGCTCGTCGGGAGACTACTAGTACTGCTGGTTGCCTTCCACTCATGGCCAGGTCATTCTGTATGCTACCATCAACCGCCGCGCTCCTGGTGAGACATCGTCTTCGCTCTCTATAATCCCACAGGAGGATTTTCTATGTTCTCACTGGGATACGTTCTGCCATCCGTTGCTACCATCTACCGCCGCGTCTCTGGGGTGAGACGTCGTTCCAGCTACTTCCCTACTTCCTCTTCGTGGACCTCGTTCCTGGGGTGAGGCTTTGTCCTCGCTCTCTATAGTTCCATGGGAGGATGCCCGTGTTCTCACTCCATTCCCCTTGGACCCCCTGTTTGCTGTGTTGCCCGACGGCAGCGTTCTGGTGAGGCTGTACGAGACCAGACTCCGAACTTTCGTTTTCATTCATGGACTCAAGAAGATATTCCTGTGTAGTTTTTGTTCACCCTTTAAAGGGACAGTGCTGCATTTTTTCATTGTTCATGGACTCTAGTGTATTTCACCCTTAAAGCGTCAGTGCCGCTTTTTGTGTGTAAATAAATCATGCCCTTGGTTTTGGCTAAACTCTCAATACCTGTCTGTGTCGTGCTATTGGGGTCGCATACAAAACCATAACAGTACGACCTGGCCATGTCGACGACCCCAGCCGGCACAGACAGTGTATGAGAGAGCCCCTGCAGCTAACCGGCTTCCTCAGCTAGTCCAGCCCCGTCTGCTAGCTTAGCCCCTACAGCTAACCCCATGGTTTCTCCTCTGCTAGTCCAGCCCTGTCTGCTAGCTTAGCTCCGGCATCTAGCGCAGCCTCTGTGTTAATGTAGCGTTACAGCTAGTATAGGCCCTGTAGCTAGTTTTGCCCTGGCAGCTACCCTGTCCCTCTGCTAGCCCCACTTTTCGTGTAGCTTCCCCAGCTAGCATGGCCTCCATTTTTGTGTGTTGCTCCGTCATGTCCCCTGCCCAGCTCTCTGAAAAAAAGATTTCCCACCCCTGCAGGCCTGGCTGGTCGCCAGGTGGCTCTCGTGGAGGGGGGGGTACTGTGAGGGCTGGGTAAGGACTGCATGCTGCCCAACGAGAGGGCGTGCCGAACATTCTACCTCACGCACCTGTGAGTGGTTGGCAATCAGCTCGTCGGGAGACTACTAGTACTGCTGGTTGCCTTCCACTCATGGCCAGGTCATTCTGTATGCTACCATCAACCGCCACGCTCCTGGTGAGACATTGTCTTCGCTCTCTATAATCCCACGGGAGGATTTTCTATGTTCTCACTGGGATACGTTGTGCCATCCGTTGCTACCATCTACCGCCGCATCTCTGGGGTGAGACGTCGTGCCAGCTACTTCCCTACTTCCTCTTCGTGGACCTCGTTCCTGGGGTGAGGCCTCGTCATCGCTCTCTATAGTTCCACGGGAGGATGCCCGTGTTCTCATTCCTTTCCCCTTGGACACCCTGTTTGCTGTGTTGCCCGTCGGCAGCGTTCTGGTGAGGCTGTACGAGACCAGACTCCGAACTTTCGTTTTCATTCATGGACTCAAGAAGGACTCAAGTACTTTTTGTTCACTCTTAAGGGTCAGTGCCGCTTTTTGTGTGTAAATAAATCATACCCTTGTTTTTGGCTAAACTCTGAATACCTGTCTGTGTCGTGCTATTGGGGTTGCATACAAAAGATAAAGCAGGGCTCGCAACTCAGTCGTAGTTCCAAAGTGTTTATTTGACAAAAAAAGGCAGATGCGACGTTTCGACCCTTCTGGTCTTCTTCAAGACCAGAAGAAGACCAGAAGGGTCGAAACGTCGCATCTGCCTTTTTTTGTCAAATAAACACTTTGGAACTACGACTGAGTTGCGAGCCCTGCTTTATCTTATGTATTACTGTTTTTACAGTTTGGCTCAGCACCAACAAACGGAGGATGTGCGTTATTTATTTTTTCTGAATGGTTGCATACAAAACCATAACAGACAGCCTTACAAGTACAATTAGTTACTGCACACTACATCACCCTGAGTGGAACATGGAAAGCCAACCCCCCCCCCCCCCCCCCCCACTGTACCGAAAACCTGTACCGAACCGTGACTTCAAAACCGAGGTATGTACCGTACCGTGTTTTTTTTGTACCGTTACACAGTAGGTACTGTATATTTATTTCATAAATAGTGTTATTTATTTCATTAATGTGTTGTTGTAGCCAGCGGGTAAATCGCGATTTTTTTATTTGTTTGTCATGACAAACCAATTACATAATCCAACATATGTGTAAAGGCACAACATATTCCAGTTAACGGTATCTTTTTTTAATGATTTGTTACGGCGTAGTCGTTCTATATGAATTGAAAATGGGGGACCCTGATGTAAACAAGACAAACGTCTTTCTCAGGTCTGCATCCCCTTAACAATTGTGTGTATTGAGCCGTACTGTATTGTACCCATTCTTCAATCTGTTAAATAAAGTTTTCATTCATTCATTCATTCAGTCAATACTTCCATGCGTATAAATTGAGGAAGCGAGCGAGTCCGCGGCCGCTCGCTCTGCCGCGCGCGGCAGCGGCAGAGCAGAGCGGTGGATAGGGGGGCGGGTAACGTGGGGGTCGCGGCCAATCAGAGGAACCCGGAAACCGAATTCCGTTGCGGAAATGATACACGCTGTCGGGCAAGGGAAGCGGTTATAACGATCGGATTGAGAAGCGCCAAATGCTCCAGATGGATTATGTGTGGCGGATTATGTTGGCAACACGATCAACACCAATACTGGGACTCGCGATCAGATAATTGGAATATTCTTTTTGGGGTACATCCTAGTCAAGGTAAGGGCTATAGGATATCAATCTTGCATTGATCAAAGCATACCTTCAATCTGATCACAACATCTGTGTGTAACGTTAGTCCACAACGTATTCCGTTGGTGATGATCAAAGCATCAAAAAACGACCCCCCACCCTTCCATGCATTCATGATGGAACATAATACCTATCATATGCATTTGATTTTTTTATTGTAGCGTGTGTAGAGACGAAACGCCAATGGATTTAGTATAATACACATTGCAGGCTATAACCAGCCTCCCAGGAATTACCCTAGACCGCTCTTAAACCATACTTATATTCACCACGGTATAAAACGGGAATGTATGGATGACATTTTTTTTTTTCACATATTGAACGATAGATACTCAATGTCAAATGGGCCATAGTATTGTATCCATAGCTATAGAATATAGTTATAGTCCTGCAAACACCGCCACGTATTCCTATACTTTAAAGCGTTGGCCTTTTAACCACACATCACGCATATCGCTCCAGTGCTGGTCTGGCACCGTCCTACCTCTGCGACTGCCTACATAGTTCTATTTCATTATGGCTTACGCTCAGCATCAGTTGCATATATCTCGCTTCAGTGGATATGCACTGAATACATTTCAAAATGTACCTTTACATACCAACATCCGTCTGACCACACCCCCATCTGCTGCCTACATAAGCAGGGGTGGGGCCACACACTCATCTCCTTCTCAAATTTCATCCACAATATAGTGCCTGTTATATACCCACTTGACGTGGAGAAAATATTTAGTCTGAGGAAAGGAAAACAGAAGAACAAGGAGATACGTTGACATTATATCTTTATTTTCTCTCTCACTATTTTAGAGAAAATACGGCGATATTGTCTTCGTCACTGGAGTGTCTGGAAGATGATGATCATTCTGTGTGACCTCCACCGGCTTTTCGTATTAGGGGCTCGCGCCGCTGACATGCTCCCCAACTGCAGTCCTCCTTGCTGCGGCTGGATGGGTTTGGCCCTCCGGCCATGCAGCTGGACTGTGGGAAGCACCGACTGTTGTGAGGAAGCGGTGGCTTCCAGGGTGGGGTAAGTACTGTTTTGCTTGCGAGCTCTGGTTGTCTGTTGATGCTGTGGGGGTTAGCTGACAATTTTACGAACGCCGGCCCCAGATTGGGGTCCTCTGCTCGGCTTCTTAAGCGGCGGACGGAGGATCTTGGTCTGAAGCCCATGATGGTCAACTAGTGGGCCGCGACAGAGGCCTGGTTAAAACCCGGGATTCTCTGGACAAGCGGATGCTTCTCTGTCCCGTGCAGGCCCCATCTTTCACTTGAGTGGAAGTACACCCTAAACGAGGAAATGTGGGCATGGATGTTCGTTATCGGAAGATCCATGTTCAAGTCGGCTGCAGCCCAGATGGGACTTGTGCCGGCTCCACCGTATGTCTGGTAAAATCACTGTTGTAAACTGTGTTGACATTTCTTTTTCTCTTCTCTCTTAAAGAGGAGGAGGGTTTCAGACGGCGGCCTGTCTGAAGTGTGGCTTGTTATGTCGTTGTGTACAGTTCAGGTGATAGCTGCTTAGCTTGCATGCTAGTTGTGGCCTACCTGTTAGCCAGTCAGCTGTTAGCTGCGGCGCTAGCCCGTTGTGTCACTAGGCTAGGAAACGTTAGCTTGTTGCTATCAGTCGAGAGCGGCTGTTAGCTTAATGCTACACTGTTGAACGTTGCTATGACTATAACATGCCTTAAAACACTCTGACTACGACGTCGTGTTTTCCAAAACGTGTGTTGCTGCAATACATTGAGGATACGACGCGTGTTGTGTGTGAATAGTCTTGTCACTGGTATAGCTTCTCTCTCCATAGAATCGGCGTTGTTGTTTACATGTGTAAAAATTATCTGGTTAGTTGTGACGAGAGCATGTGTGTTCATGTAACGTTTGTAACGTGGGTGAACTCACAACTAAGGGGGTTAATTAACCTGTGAAGCTATGCTTAGTGACATGTGATTGAGGAATGAATTCTGTCTCAGCCTGTGATGACAATGAACAGTGTGTTCACATATTAACAGGGTTACCTGTTCAACTTGGTCGTATCAAGGGTAAGGTAGGAGAGGTGATCCCCCTGGTTTCCCTGGGGCTTCCCCCCCTCCTCTCAGACATGTTGATTACAATATATTGTGTCACTGTGTTTGTGGGGATACGATGTAACCCTCAGCTTAATTGCTGGGGTTGTGCTTTCCGCTTGAGAAAAAAAAATTCCTAAAGAAAAGATTGTTTGGTCACTTATCATGTGTGCTTAGCAAGGCCTGTGGCCAATACATAATCGAGGATTCTGTCTTCTCTCGTTATGAAAAACGGCGTTCCTCTGTAGTAGGAGTGTACTGTGCCATTTTTTGTTGTGATAAAGGGTTGTGTGTGTCTTTGTGATCTACAACTGGGTTAGGTTTGGCCCACAGAAGCACATATGTAAGTCTGGACCGGGGCTCTTAAAGGGGCCCTCTCTGTTCTGTGTTTTTTCCTTGGTAAAACTCAGGTAGCAGGATTAGTACATGAGCTATGTGAGGCTGTTAGATGCCTCATGTAGCATGCTATGACTGTGTCATGCTCTATTTGTCATTACATCGTATCATGGGTGAGGGGTCGTAAAGGGGTGAACTGGTAAACCTTTCCTTCCCTTTTCTGATTGGTCAGGGGTTACAACCACCTGTCTTTCAGGGTTCCTGTCACGTTGCTGTTCGGCATGTTACAGGTTAGGGGGGAGGGAGTTTTCTGGTCCCACGCCCTGAACGATTGGGCTTGTGCACCGTGGAAATTCCCCCGCCATAGAGTACGTCACTGATTCCCGTCTCCTCCCTGTGGAGAGGGTGGTGGGATGTAAAAATGAAAATAATTTTTACCCTCAGCCACATCACGTGGGATTCATGTCAGTCTGTGTTTCTTTATTTTTTAAATAAAAAGAGGAAAGAACATGAAGCACGACGGCTCCTTGTCGTTCTCCCAGGCGACTTGGAGAAACAATGTCTGGTGTCTAGGCTATCCATTGATGTGTTTGGGTCTCGACGCATATGTAAGTGCTGGCTCTGGGTGTTTCTGATGGGAATCATGCATGAGGCTGGTGCGCCTTGGTTGCTTGTGATTAAAACAGCGTTTTTATAGGGCAACTGGGATGGAGTTTTGTCTCTTCCGAGCGCCAGTTTACTAGGTTGTTTCGATTAATTCTCGTTCATATCTGGGGGATGTTAACGGAATAGATCAGAACATAGGTAGAGGGGTCTCACGCCCTTGGGGTGGGCCACTGAGCGCGGTACAAATGGGACCGTCTGGGTGGCGCCCTCTTTTCATGTTTTAGATCGACATGCATACCTACCCCCTCTCCTGGAGTGGGCATGTCGGCGTGGTTAGGGCACGGGACTGGTTCTGGTCGCGCTGGTCCAGGTCAGTTAACCCGTTGTCCGCCGGGGACGCAGAGCTGCTGTTCTGGTACCCTGAGGGACTTGTGCTTTTTTCGGGGGGAAAAATGCCGGGTCGGCCCGGGTGTCACAGGGTTAGGCGTTATGGAGACCCTTTGTTGGGTACATGTTGTACTCTGCACTATTGTAATGGCTTACGGCCATACCAACCTGAACACGCCCGATCTCGTCCGATCTCGGAAGCTAAGCCGGTTCGGTCCTGGTTAGTACGTGGTTGGGAGACCGCCTGGGAATACCAAGTGCAGTATGCTTAGGGCTGGTTCTCCATTCTTTTCGCTCCTCTCTCACGCGTGGCGAAGAGGGGGCTGTTGGGGTGGTCTTTTGGACCTCCTCTGGTAACCCTGTGTGCTTCCCGAGCCGCCGGGCCCGGTCCGAAGTAATGTTTCGTCGACCCGTAGGCCTGGAATAACCCTTTTTTGAAAACTGAAACACTTGTACTGCGGTATAGCCAGTGTATACCCGCAGGTGTGTTTTGGAGTATTTTCTTGATGGGTTATAGGAACAACCACCGCATGTGGTACCGAGAGGGTGGTTGATTCCCTGGTGTGTTGGAGCAGAGTCAACTCCCGGGTTACCCGGTTGAGTGTGCCCCTGCACGTTCATGACGTCTGCCAATCGTGTCAGCCTTCTCTGCCTCGACCCCTCTGGGTCGGGGGTTTTTGGTGGAGGCTTTGTCATGGTGTGCAACAATGCCAGCATACGCCCCTTCCGCCGGGGGGGCTGTTTTCAGTTGACCCCTTTGGCTCCTGTCTCGTCCGCAGTGCTCCAGGCTCAGGTTACAGCCTGCTGCCTGGTTTCCCCGGTGCGCTGCCTGCTTCCGTTGGTTAATGTGAGAACTGGAGTCTGGAGCACAGCCCAATTGCTGAATACACGAGAAGAGAAAGGAGCGGTTTCAAGGGTGTTTAATGGAAATTGAGCAACACAGAAATTGGGGGGAAATAGAACGGGGTTAATGTTCTGTCCTGTGGCTGCCACGGCAGCAGTGAGCGAGCAAGCGGTCCTGGTGCTTGTCGGGGGAGCTGCTGGGTGGCAGCGGGTGAATAGGTGTTCCTCTTCGGGAACAGGTGACGTCCAGACAGGGACGCTGGAGCTGCTGGGTGGCAGCGGGAGATTAGGTGTTCCTCTTCGGGAACAGGTGACGTCCAGACAGGGACGCTGGAGCTGCTGGGTGGCAGCGGGAGATTAGGTGTTCCTCTTCGGGAACAGGTGACGTCCAGACAGGGACGGCGGTCCTTTGGGGCACAGGAGAGAAACGGGTTAGAGTAAGCCAATACACGGAGGGTGTCTAGCAGTAGAGCTTTCGGCAGAGACGTCGTACCTGGACAGTGGTAATTAATACCACGACAGCTTCTGGTCAGCGTCGAGGTGTAGATATAGTCCCCTCATCAGGGGAGGATAGGGTGCAGCTGGGGAGAGTGGGGTGCTTGCCCGTGTGTGAATTAGGGGGATGGAATACAGCTGGGTGAATGAGGGTGAAGGAAGGGGTGACTGAAGAAAGAGAGGATGATGAGGAGTGCGCAGTGGATAGAGAGGGGGATGAAGAGGAGCGTGTGGAGGACGTGAGGGGAAAAGGAGGGGGAGTGAAGTAGGCCCGTGCTGTGATTATGACAGTTAACCTTTTTTGAGTGCTTTACGGCCATGCTGACGGCCTGTGTTACAGGGTCAGTGTGCCAGGCGGTGTACTATTGGGGGGAAAGGGCCCGCTCTTGGAGGGGCCCTATCCGAATACGCTGGTGATGTGGGGGGCGGTGTCACTAAGTGACCGCCTGGTGGGGTCTTGATGCCTGGCGTCATTGACCTCTCCGGGCCCCCCTTTTTTCCAGGGGATCCAGTCCCTTCAGTGGGTCTCGGTCTTCCTTCGCGCTCCGCTGCTACGGCCTTGCCACGGGGTTGAGTTTGCTCTTGACCCCGTGATTTTGGGGGCAGTAACGAGGGTTGTTCCTTCCGTTCGTTCCCTGGTGGCATGCGGGTTGTGCGTGTGCGTAGTCGTGGGGTCAAGCCACGATCTGCTCACCCTGTGCGTTGAGTTGCTTGAGTTCCTCTTCGCACGGTCGGATCCGTCTCCTTCCCGTAAGCCTCCAATAGGGAGGGTATCCTCCATTAGGGAGGGTCGGGGGGCTCGGTCCTCCCCGGTCTGATGGTTGTGGGGGGCCTCAGTGGGGTACATTTGTCGAGCTATGGCTCCCGCTCAGCTCCTGTTATGCAACTGATGCTGAGCGTAAGCCATAATGAAATAGAACGTAAGGTTATGTATATAACCAAGTTCTATGAATTATGGTGACGCTCAGCATCAGGACGCCGCTGCGGCCCTTGATCTTTCATTGTGGTGAAATTTGTTGGGAAGGAGATGAGTGTGTGGCCCCACCCCTGCTTATGTAGGCAGCAGATGGGGGTGTGGTCAGACGGATGTTGGTATGTAAAGGTACATTTTGAAATGTATTCAGTGCATATCCACTGAAGCGAGATATATGCAACTGATGCTGAGCGTCACCATAATTCATAGAACTTGGTTATATACATAACCTTACGATATGTTCCAAACCGCACCCTCAGGTCCTCTAGTGTGGACCTGCTCGAGGTGCCTACAATGAAATATAAAAAATATGGCGAAGCAGCTTTTTGTTTCTATGGGCCGACGGCTTGGAATAATCTCCCACTACATATAAAACAGGCAGCCTCTGTGGATAGCTTTAAAGCACAGCTCAAGACCTATTTTTATACTCTTGCTTTTAGCAGATTTTAAAATACCTGTTGTCATTTATGCTTTTTAGCTATTTTATTAATCATGTTTTGCAATATATATATATACAAATGAAAAAATATATATTTAAAAAAGCACTTTGAGCTGCATTCTATGTATGAAATGTGCTATATAAATAAAGATTATTATTATTATTTTATTATTATTATTATTATTATTATTATTATTATTATTATTATTATTATTATTATTATTATTATTATTATTATTATTATTATTATTATTATTATTATTATTATTATTATTATTAGGGACCTGCCCAGTGTAGTATTGAGGAAATCCATTCAAATGGAACATGCCCTGTTAAAAAAATAATAATAATTAAACAGACATTCATTCGTGTAAGTCAAGCGTGGTGTACTGTGTGTACAAAGTGTAACCATGGCTTTCTCACACTATATTCCCATGGCCGGTTTGAAAGTAACCAGTAAACAATTAGGCCTATGGAACGCTGACTGGGTCCAACGTTCACTTAAATAGAATCCTGGTCCCAACACTGTCATGGGGGGCACTGCATTTCCCCATTGTTGTCAAGGAAACATCGTCAACGTATCTAGACCTTTTTCCCCCCGCCGAAAGACCTTGACTATAGACCTGAGGAGTCACGTGATCCTTTTAAGACCCGCCTGGTTCCAGACGACCTTATCGTTGGAGTTTTTCCACTTATTCAATTGGTCTGACATTTGACAGGAGCAGAGTTGTGCATAATTAAATGAGATCTACATTTTTATATTTCACAAAAACGAGAAAAAAGTCTCTGTACCTGATGTAATTGAATCTCTACACAGTACCCATATGCCTCAGCATTTGAAGACCAGTCGCGAGCGAACGCCGAGGAGCTGAGCGGATGACATTACGAGTCAAAACAACATAATACAATATTGGAATTATATACTCATGATCAGTGTTGGGCAAGTTACTTTTAAAAAGTAACTAGTTACAGTTACTAGTTACTTCTTCCAAAAAGTTACTAAATTACTTACTCAGTTACAAATTATAAAAGTAACTAGTTACTTTAGAAAGTAACTATTGCGTTACTTAAAAAAAAAAAAAAAAACATAAACAACATACACAAATCTAAACTATTTTAATGTTGCTGTGGGACAAAGTGAGACTAGCCTCCAATCAAATGCCATGTATGTAGATATTATAATTACTATGTTTATATAGTGGATCATACAAATACAAACACAATAGATGTGTTGGAACTTTTGATATGTATTGCCCCTCAACAGGCCACAACTGGGCAACATTAAATTATGCTTGTTAAGCACTATACCAAAAATAAATAACAAATATATACTGATTGATTGAACATTTTAATTAACAGATTGCAGAATGGGGACAATACAGTACGACTCAATACACACAATTGTTAAGGGGATGCAGATCAGAGAAAGACTTTCGTCTTGTTTACATCAGGGTCCCCCATTTTCAAGTCATGACATTTATGACATACACAACATACAGATATAAGAATCGAATCGAATCGAACTAATCTAATCATGACATTTAAGATAAGATAAGATATTCCTTTATTGATCCCCTTGGGGAAATTCAGGCATCATAGCAGCATGGGGGGAGGGGGGGGGGGTACAGGTAGTAAAACAACACAGTGTACAGGTAGTAAAAAACAACACAGGCAGTGTAAACAATTTGATCAATATGGTCAATATAATTTACTATCTGACTAGCTGAAGAAATATTCACATTATTCATAGCGTCACATAGGGTGCAGTATGCATAAGGTAGTGTTATAATTTACTATCTACTGAGTATACATTATTCACAGTATCACGGTATCCACTGAAATATACATTATTCACAGTATCACACTATCACAGTATCCACATAAGGTGCAGTAAGACTAAGGTAGTGTAGGTTGTCCTCCTTGGGTTCCTATAAGTCCCAGGTCAATGTCTGGTAGCAGTCGCTGTCGCTGCCCCCTGTTGTGGAGCCTGGAGGCTGCTAGTCGCTGCCCACTGTTGTGGAGCCTGATGGCCGCTGGTATGAAGGACTGTCCGAGGCGGTTAGTTGAGTGTCGGGGGGGAATGAGTCTGTGGCTGAACGAGCTTCTCATCTTGACTAGCTCGTCGTAGAGGGGGTGGTAGGGGTTCTCCATGATGGCAGCCAGCTTCCTTATCATCCCCCTCTCTGCCATCACCTCAAGTCTAGGTAGCTCGACTCCCACCACGGAGCTAGCCTTCCTCACCAGCTTGTTGAGCTTGTTGGTGTCCCTTGAGTTGATGTAGCCTCCCCAGCATGCCACAGCATAGAAGAGGATGCTGGCCACAACAGACTGGTAAAAAGACTGCAGCAGTCTGTTGCACACATTGAAGGACCTGAGTCTCCTCAGGAAGAACAGCCTGCTCTGTCCCTTCCTGTAGAGGGCCTCTGTGTTGTCTGACCAGTCCAGTTTATTGTTCAGGTGTACCCCAAGGAACTTGTATGAGTCCACCATCTCCACATCCACCCCTCGGATGGAGATGGGAATCCGGGGGGGCCTCTTCTTGCCCCTCCGGAAGTCCACCACCAGCTCCTTGGTCTTACTGGTGTTGAGTTGGAGGTGGTTGCTGTCGCTCCACCCCACGAAGCTCTCCACCAGGGCTCTGTACTCCTCCTCATCATCGTCGGTGATGTAGCTTACGATGGAGGAGTCGTCTGAGAACTTCTGCAGGTGGCACCCGCTTGAGTTGCGGCAGAAGTCTGAGGTGTAGAGGGTGAAGAGAAAGGGTGACAGCACCGTTCCTTGGGGGGCGCCGGTGTTGCTCACCAGTACGTCAGACTGACTGTCCTTTAGTCTGACGTACTGTGGCCTCTCAGTGAGGTAGTCTTTGATCCAGGCCACCAAGCCGTGCTCCAGCTGCATCGCGGAGAGCTTCTCCGCTAGCAGTGACGGCTGGATGGTGTTGAAGGCGCTGGAGAAATCAAAGAACATAATCCTCACTGAGCTGCGCGGCTTCTCCAGGTGCGTGTATGCTCTGTGGAGCATGTAGATGATGGCATCCTCCACCCCGATGTTTGCCTGGTATGCAAACTGCAGGGGGTCGAGGGAACAATGAACACTACACAACAACAACCATCAAACGCACATAGCACACACATCCACACGCACACACTCACTTTAAACAAACACACTGTAGCACCCACTCCACACACTTTATAGCACACACCCACTTTAAACAAACACACTGTAGCACCCACTCCCCACACTTTATATTTATTGATGAAGGATTGCACTACAACTCGTACACCTTACTGTAAATTGTACCTAAATTGTACCTCATCCCATTTCTGCTTTGCACTATATAGTACTGTACATTAGTACACTGCATAGTATTGTATATTATATGGTAACTCAGTTACGTCTATTCTGCATCGAACATTGTACATATGTCTATACTGAACACTGTGACCTCATTTTCTACTTCTAAATTACATGCTATACTATGTTATTTGATACTATCTTGTCTAGCACAGTCTCTGGAGCGTAACAGTAAGAAGCATTTTGTATGAAAGTATTCTGCACTTCTGTATGACAACTATTAAAGAAACTTGAGAAACTTGAGTCACGCACCAGGGGCTTGAGGTGTTGCAGGACCAGTCTCTCAAACGTCTTCATGACGTGTGACGTCAGAGCGACTGGCCTGTAGTCGTTGAGGGTGCTGGGACGTCCCTTCTTGGGCACCGGGACAATGCAGGAGGTCTTCCAGAGCTGGGGCACCCTCTCCAGCCTCAGGGAGAGGTTGAAAAGATGCTGGAGCGGTGCTGCCAGCTGCTCCGCACATAAGACATGCATGACATACAGATATATATATCTCTGCGCACCAGACTGTGCTATTAAACCAGCAGTGATGGGCAGTAGCTTGCTACAAGTAGCGAAGCTACATAGCTTAACTACAATTCTCAGTAGCGTGCTGGTAGCTCGCTACTTTTTAACCAGGGTAGCGGTCTCTGTAGCGGAGCTATTTATAGAACGAAGTAGTAACGTAGCGACGAGAAACGTTACACGCTACTTTCGAGAGAAACAGTCTAGACTAGAATATCTGCGAGGAGAAAAAAAACACCCCGTAAAAAACCCACTATGATTGGTTGGTTTGTTTAGATATGAGTGACGACTCACGATTGGGTATGGTAAGCCAAAACGTTATGGGTAGGCCAATCAGAGGCAGGATAGGGCGGGACTCCAGCCGCAAAGCAGGAAGTGAAAATCAAAACACAGACGTATTGAATGAATGCAATTTAACGGATTACATGAACAAGAACCAATCTGCGCGAAATGGCAGAGGGGTTCGATGGCATTGATGAAGATGATGATGTCAATAACAACAATGACTCTCCATGGCCCTATCTGGGACACATTTATGAGTTTGACTGAAAAAACGCCAGCACTAACTTGAAGACACGTCATTCAGGTGAGCTGATGAAAATCAATTGTTCCCAAACAGCACACAAGTCAGTACACTTTGTCAACAGCTTTAACTAAGATAGCTGCTATCATGATGTTTCACTGTAGGCAGAAAATGAACAATATTATTGGGGTGGAGAAAAGAAAAAAGAGGGAAAAGCAGTGGTTCTCAACCTGTGGGACAGGACCCCCAGGGGCGGTCCCCACATGATTTTGGGGCCATGGAATGTTTTGTGAGTTACATATTTAAATACATTTGGTCATTTAGCTGACACTTTCATTCAAAGCAACTTACAAATTGTGTACAACAAGTCAGTAGTGGTACATATCTAGCGGCCAAGGATAAGTAGTATTGTTTGTCAGTGTCAAGCTTGAGTGTTATACTCTGAGTACATACTGTAGTAGTATAGACATATTAGCATAGTTGGTAGTAGTACATGGTAGCATAATACTAGTAAAATGAAGTAAAACAATTCAGATATTGAAGAAGTGTGTAATACAAGTTCATGTTAAAAGGATGACACAAAAAGCCAGACCGAGGGCTTGTTTCAGTTTTATAATAAATAATCAAACTGAGAATTTTTTTTCCTGCCTATTTGTTTGGTGGAAACGTGGTCACGAAGTAAAAAAAAAAAAAAAAAAGTAGTGCCGATGTAGCTAGCTATTTTTGACGTGTTCTTGTAGTGTAGCTTGCTACATTTCTCTGGGGATAGCTTCCATTGTAGTTGAGCTATATTTAATCGAGAGTAACTTGTAGTGTAGCTTGCTACATTTTCCAAGTAGCTTGCCCATCACTGTAAACCAGGAAGTGCAGATGTTGAGCCTGTCAGCAGTAGAGCCACTACTGTAGTGCCCTGCGCTGCAACACAACAAGAGTGAACAAAAAACGCTCATGGACCCGCGGTCTCACGCTGACTGCTCGCTTGTGTTGTTCGTTGGATTCGTTTTGAATTATTTGGGCTCAAAACATACACTACACGGACCCGCGGTCTAACGCTGACTGAGTCGCTTGTGTTGTGGCTGTGTGTCAGACTCACTCTGGAGGCAGCCGCCCACCTCTACCTCTGATTGGCTTACCATGGCATTTTACTCAACCTCAGCCAATCGTCAGCATGTTTGTGCTTGTCTCACGCACTGCCCGCCCACTAAACAAGGAAGGACAGAATGCCTCTCAGCGCAGATATCTGTCTGATGAAAGAAACAGGTTCATTCATAGTAACGCGCCGCATTTTTTTGCAGTAACGGTAACGGCGTTATTAAGATTGGAAGAGTAATCCATTCGTTACTGAAAAAACTAACGCTGTTACTTATAGCGCCGTTATTCCCATCACTGCTCATGATTACCTTGTTTGTTTTTAAACACCTTAGTTTTCATGTTTTGAATGTTTTATTCATAGCTACAATGAAAACAAAGATGGCTACAATGGGGTAAAATCACAGTTGGAATGTCACTCCAGAGGTCTATAGCTACTGTGCCTCCTCCGCACACACTCCGTACTACGACTATGCTTGCACCTCATGGTACCAAAGCACCTCAAAGGCGCTAAAAACAAAATTACTAACATCTCAAAACAAACTGGTCAGACTACTGCTTGACCTGGCTCCTAGAACCCACCTCACCCCTGCCCACTTTGACAACCTAGGATGGCTTAGAGTAGACGACAGAGTACAGCAACTTGCAATGGGCCTGGTCTACAAGATACACTACACGACCAAGGTACCCATGTACATGTCAAAATACTTCCCAAAGGTCAGTGAATACCACGATCACAACACCAGCGGGAGCTCCACAAATCATGTTAAACCCAGATTCGGCTCAAACAAGGGACTAAACACGTTTCGCAATTATGACACATCAATGTGGAACGCCCTACCCAAAGCTGTAAAGGAATGTGAATCACTACCCACTTTCAAAACCACTCTCAA
>NC_140168.1:51940015-51960015 GCF_963971535.1 Notolepis coatsorum
GTTCTCATCCTTCCCTGCAGTCCTACCTGGCTCTTCACCCTGTTCTCTGGCTCCCAACAAAGACGTGCTCTGACCCCTGCCTGCCTGACAAACTTTCCTTGCCTTTCCCGGAACGTATGAGGACCTGCACCCGTCTTGATCCCTGCCTGGCTAACTACCCTGTACCCGCTTTGACCCCTGCCTGGCTGACTATTCCGTTCCCATGTATCGACCCCTGCCTGAATACCTGACCATTCTATATTTATTAAATCTACCCAAGACTGGGTTTGAACAAGACCTGTCTATCTTTGCTCTGTAACTGCATATTGGGTTATATACCCCGAGACGTAACACTGCTGACTTGTTGTTCACAATTTGTAAGTTGCTTGGGATAAAATCATCAGCTAAATTACTAAATGTAAATGAAAATATTTATAGAGTGAAAATTCAGGTTGGTTGTATGTCAGCTGGTCTTGAAACTCTTAGCTGACTGCAGCTAACCACTAGCTAAGTATTTTTCACACAATGATGTGATGCCAATCAACAGTCATCTCCTGCCTCGACTACTGCAACACACTGCTTGCTGGCCTTCCGGCAACTGCCACCAAGCCTTTTCAACTCATTCAGAACGCAGCAGCCCGCCTGATCTCAAACCTACCTAAGTCAGCCCATGTCACCCCACTTCTTAGGGACCTGCACTGGCTCCCCATTGCCGCACGCAGGGCCGCCTCAGGGGGTGTGCGAGCAGTGCGGTCGTACAGGGCCTCGCGGGAAGGGGGGCCTCGCAAAATAAAATAAAAATAAAAATAAAAAAAATATATTATTTATTTATTTATTTTTTATTTTATTTTTATTTTTATTTTTATTTATTTTTTATTTTTTTGCGAGGCCCCCCTTTCTGCGAGGCCCTTTTTCATCACAGACCTAAAATCTAGTTTTGCTTATGCTTATATATTTCACATTAGACACGTTTGTAGAATGTGTCTGACTTGTTCCTGCCTCTGCGGCTCTGCAGACTGCAGTGTTCCGGTTTCTGCGGCTTTGCTGCTCTACAGATTTTAGGATAGTGTTTCCGGGCTCTTCTCGGACACACGAGGTACAGGGATGATCTAATTCAGCGCTATTCAGAGGAGCGAGTGGATGTCTTTTCAAAAGCAGCATGGATCAGAAGAAATTACACTGTGGGCCAAGAAAGTCTCCTTCCAACTTTACCATTGATACTGCGTTATGGTGAGTTCATGCAACCTATTATATTCCCGCCGTGGATCTCTCTCTCTATCTCTCTCTCTCTGGAGCCAAACTGGTCGACTAGCTGTTGTAGTATGGAGTTAGTAGCTAACGGTGTGTGGCCTGGTGTCAGCGCCTGTATTGCTTTTCTCATGTTGTAGTTTCAGTGGTAACAGCATAGCTTGCTTCTGCGTTAGCTAATGGTTAGCGATAGCCGTGTTAGCCAGTTAGCTGTTTAGCTACGACGTTAGCTGCCGGCTGCGCACATAACGTTAGTTTGATGCTATCAGTTAGCCTAGGCTAGAGTTAGCTGTTAGCTTGTGCTACGACCATTGACATTAGCCGTGAGAATAGCAGGGGGTTCTGGCTTATTTTTGTCCCGCCAGCGAGAGGCCTTTCGTCAACGTGGAGACCTGTGTTGCGGCCTTTCGCCCTGCGTTCCTTGGTGCAGGTAAGATTAATGAAAATTTCATGACATTACCCCACTCTTCCTTCCTTCCCCTCCCGAATGTTTTGTTAATAACGATGTTTTTTTCCAGGCAAAACATATGCTACTTCACAACATTTGGAGATACGACATGTGCTGTGTGTGAATGTCTTGGTCGTTTGTGTAGCTTGGGTAGTGTTGGGCCGTTGGCCAAAGCTGTGTGTGGCCTGGTGTCACAGTACCTGGCTAGCCTATTTAGCTGATGTCGGCCATTGGCTCCTTGCTGCTTTGGTTTCTCTGGTATAGACCCTCTTCTCTTTGTCTCTCTAACACACACACACATGACAAACACACATGCTCTCTCTCTCTCTCTCTCTCTCTCTCTCTTTCTAACACACACAGTCTGCCTATGGCGGCCTTTCTTGATGGCTAGGCTGTGCTCGCTGAGTCTGTACATAGTCAAGGATCTTCAGTCACAGTGCTCAGGTATTCTGCCACTGTGTACTCTCTGTTTTGGGCCAAATAGCATTTCAATTTCTTTCCAATGTGTCTCTCTCTTTGGATTTAAGTGTTGATCTTTGTCCTTTTGGATCTCTCATACATGCTCTCTCTCTAACACACACACACACGACAAACACACATGCTCTCTCTCTCTCTCTTTCTAACACACACAGTCTGCCTATGGCGGCCTTTCTCGATGGCTAGGCTGTGCTCGCTGAGTCTGTACCTAGTCAAGGATCTTCAGTCACAGTGCTCAGGTATTCTGCCACTGTGTACTATCTGTTTAGGGCCAAATAGCATTTCAATTTCTTTCCAATGTGTCTCTCTCTCTGTACACTGTATATTGACTGTAGAACGGGAGCTCTCTCTCGCTCTCTCTCTTGCTATATTTTGACTGTATCATGCCCCGCCTCGGGCAGCGCTATTATTTAAGAATATGTTGACTGTATGGGGGAAAAAAAATAAAAAAAAATATATATATAATTTTTTATTTTTTATTTATTTTTTTTTTACCTTTTGGGGGGGGGGGGGGGGGGGGGGGCTCGCGTTTAAATCTCGCACAGGGCCTCGCATTTCTTTTAAAACAATTTAACCCTAACTAACCTTATTGTCATGCACTTGTCCTAATATACTAACCTACACTGTAGCACTCAACACTTTGATGAACATTGTTACTCAGCTGATTGATTTGTGCCCTTCCTTGTCGTACAGAACTTGTAAGTCGCTTTGGATAAAAGCGTCAGCTAAATGATTAAATGTAAATGTAAAAATGTACCAATAATAACGAGAAGTTATGACCAGAGTGACCTTGAAAGACGAACATGTGGCCATTGTGTCCAAGTGCCCTACTGGTACTTCACCACTTCTATGCCTCACTTCCACGCACTGCCAGCCAGCCTGTAGGCAAAGGAGAGATACAGTATTTATCACAAATCTGATACTATGAGTAAGTGTAAAAACAGTATACACAAGGTCCAGTATACACAAGATAACTGGCATGATATACGTCATACAGTGTAGTCCATGCACGTTTTAACGGTTAAGAGTCATACACACTTAGGGCGGCTACGTGGCGTAGTGGGCAAGGCACTCGCCACGAAATGCTGGAGACGCTGGGCTCGTCAGTTCGAGCCCAGCGCTCCACATTTGCTTTCAGTTTAGCTGGTCGTCCACAGTAATACACATTGGCCGTATTACGGGGAGGGAAACTGAAGGGTGGGGATCGGGCATTGTGGACAGCGACTCCTACAGGTCGGTTGGTGCGCCTGCGCAGTAGAATCAGGAAGTGTCGGGGGCAGCGTGAGCCTCCCACGCGTTACTCCTCGCCACTGAGAGATCGAGCTGCGCAGGTGAAAAGATGCGACTGCTGTTACCTCAAGTACCGGAGGGGACTTGTGCTATGTATGACTTAGTCCACATTGCAGCCGGCTTGTGGGAGGCAAGAAACAGCGTGTGAGGTTTCTGTCCTTGCCTTCTCACTCGTTCTGTTCCTTTAACCACCCTCGCTTTGTTTTCATTCATTTTTTCTGTCAAGTATTTCAATTCCCTCGTTCACACGTTTCTCCCCGCTGACGTCATCTGAGACGTCGCTGATTGGTTCCCTCACTTCCCCACGCTTTTCAATCACATTCCCCAGCTGTCACTGCCTTTCAATCAATCGATCCCTCAGTATTTATACCCCGTTTTCCCCACCCTAAGTTGTTGGTTCGTCTTGATTTGTCGCTGGATGTTTTTCCCCGTTGCTTCTGTTTCACTGTGCTATTCTCCAGGAATTCCTAGAAGCCTTCGCTTGGATACCTGCTCCGTGGCGCGCGCTCGCCTCCACTTGTTCCTGTTCCTTTACGCAGCTCGTCTGGGTGAGTTTTTCTAGATTGACTGTCTTGACCTATTTCCGATTTTCGTGTGTAAACCTTTACACTGAAGTCTACCACCTTTTTGTCAGACAGTCACTCACCCAGCCATTATCGTTTTTGCTCTTTCCTTTTTTGGAATAATATCTCGGGGATCTTCCACCTCCCACTGTGTATTGACACGAAGATATTATTTCACATTTGGACTGTGTTTGGATTTTTGCTCACTGTGTATTTACACGAAGATATTGTTTCACATTTGGACTGTGTTTGGATTTTTGCTCACTGTGTATTTACACGAAGATAGTATTTCACAATTGGACGGTGTTTGGATTTTTGCTCACTGTGTGTTCACATGAAGATATTCACTTGGGCTGTTTTTGGAATATTGCTCATCACTGTGTTGTTTAACACAAAGAATATAACACCCTGTCCTCCAGCTCGTTTCAAGTCTGCTCTGTCACTGACCCGTTCCCTCTCTCCCTCTCTCGGTCTTGCACAACATCTGAGAGGTCCGCCGTGAGAGTCTGCAGAGCGGTACAGAGGTCTGCTCCTGCTTCCCAAGACTACCCTTCCGGGAGAAGCTGCAGAGCAGCAGAACTTTGCCCCTTGTTCATTGTACCTGTTCTTGTTGACCTGCCTTCCCTGTTTCACTTATTCTTATATCAAATAAACAAGCCCTCGTATTTGGCAACTCTGAATCCTACTCTCTTGTGTCGTTAGCGTTTGGGGTCGGTGTCAAACCATAACATTACGAACCAACCATGACGACCCCAGCCGACACAGAGAGAGTAGTCACCTTGGGCATCGAGGGGGTGGTAAGGCGTGCCCTACGCTTCCATCGCGCTCCAGGCAATGTACCTGTTAACCGTCTCTTTGTCCCCAACTCAGTCCGGTCCCGGGTCCTCCAGTGGGGCCATACCAGCCGGTTCGCCTGCCACCCGGGCGTTCATCGCACGTTCTCCCTCCTGGCTCGTCGATTCTGGTGGCCCACCATGAGGAACGACGTCAAGGGGTTCGTACTGGCCTGCGCAGTCTGCGCCCGCAAGAGAGTCAGCACAGCAGCGGCAGTCCAGTTAGAGTCAGCCAAGGAACACGCCCTACAGCTGGATGCGGCTGCAGCTGCTGTACAGGGACTCCGAGAGCAGGTCCTGCTTGTTCAAGGTTCAATGGCCGCTTTGGCGGGACAACAGTCCGACATTCTCGCTCAGCTTCACTCGCTGGGCGACACCGTTAATGCCTTTCACCTCTCACACCCTTCAGGAACATTCCCCGCAGCCCCAGCAGATCTCGCATCTCGGGAACCCCTTCTCTCCGTCCCACGGCTGTTCGACGGTAATCCCGAGGAGTGTGCCACATTCATCATGCAATGTGAGTTGGTTTTCCGTCATCAACCAAGCCGTTTTTCTGCTCGTGGGTCCCAAGTGGCTTATATAACCAACCTACTTTCAGGCCATGCTGCCCAGTGGGTCACTTCCTCCTGGGCAATGGAGGCAGATTTTTTGTTCTCCTACCCAGACTTCGTGGCGGAGCTCCGCAGAGTGTTCCACCATCCAGCCCGAGGTCTGGACCCTGGAGCCCGGTTGGGGACCTTCCGACAGGGGAGCGGCAGGGTGACGGACTATGTCATGGAGTTTCGACTGGCGGCGGTGGAGAGTGGATGGAACGAACCTGCTCTTCGCCTAACCTTCATGAGGGGGCTCTGTGACGCAGTCAGGGACCAGCTCGCGACCCAGGAGGAACCTGGTTCCCTCGAGGACCTGTTCAGCCTCGCCATCCGCGTCGACGGACGCCTCCAGGAGAGAAGACGTGAGAGAACCCGACGGGGACCCCCAGACGCACCCCCCGAGGACCACGACCTCGAGGAGGATTTCGGTACCCCAGACGTACCCCCCGAGGACCACGACCTCGAGGAGGTTTTCTTTACCCCAGACGTACCCCCCGAGTACTACGACCCCGAGGGGGTGTTCAGGGAGTCCAGGGCTCAGGTCTTTCCGCCTCGCCGGCCTTACGACTGTGCCGTCGACCGCCGCTCAGGGGCTCCCTTTCCCAGCGGCCGCCTCTACAGTGCTGTCCGTCCTACCCCCTCCGTGACTGATGGGTTTGTTCCCTCCCGAGCCGTGACCAAGGAGGAACCCATGCAGCTGGGACGCAACCGCCTTAGCCCGGCCGAGCGGGAGTCCAGGCTCTTCTCCGGCCGTTGCCTCTACTGTGGCCGGGATGGACACCGTGTCTCCAATTGCCGTGCCCGGCCAAGGGGACCAGGCTCGCCAAGACCCCGGGAGATCCTGGTGAGCCGTCTTTCCTGTCCCCCGCCCCGGAGGCCCGCTGGTGAGTCGCCTCCGGACCTCTCGTCCATACCCACCCGTGCACCACCCAACCGTCTGGCGGACGTCACCCTAGCCTGGGCGGACCAGCGGGCGACGGTGGGTGCACTCATGGACTCTGGTGCTGAGGGGAGTTTCATGGACGTTGGGTTTGCCACCCGGGCCGGCATTCCGCTTGAGGACCTCGAGAGGCCCTTGGAGGTCTTCGCAATGGATCATCGCCGCCTGGCTGACGTCACTCGACGCACCTGTCCAGTCCTTCTCACCGTTGCTGGTGACCACGTTGAGAGGCTCCAGTTTTTCGTCACCAGCTCTCCTCTTGTCCCTGTGGTCCTGGGCAGGCCCTGGCTCGCGCTGCACGAGCCCCACATCGCCTGGTCCTCCGGTGCCATCAAGGGGTGGAGCCCCTCCTGTCGTGCCCGGTGTCTTCGGGTGCCGTCCAGCCCCCTCACCGGGTCCCAGTCCTCGTCTCCGGCCTCCCTCGCCGGTTCTCTGTCCCTGTGCCCGGCCTCCGCTGTCGGGTCCCAGTCCCCGTCTCCGGCCTCCCTCGCCGGTCCTCTGTCCACGTCTCCGGTCCCCCTCTCCGGGCCTCTGTCTTTGTCCCCCTCTCCAGTGCCCCTGATCGCCGGCTTCCTTGGGTCCCGTCCGGGCAGGCCGGGGCCGTGTGGGTCGCCGGGTGCTGTAAGGTTTGGCTCTTTCCCCACCACGGGCTTCTTGAAGTACTGTGATGATTGGTCCGCTGCTCCTGACGTCTGAGCGCGCCTGTCGTGGTGCCGACCGGCGCCGGGTTCCTGCGCCGACTTGCCGCCCTGGGCAGAGGGTGTGGCTCTCCGCAAAGGACCTCCCGCTACGGTCCTCGGCCAAGAAGCTCAACCCTCGCTTCGTCGGTCCTTTCGAGGTCCTAAAGGTACTCAGTCCGGCGGCCCTGCGCCTGAAGCTTCCTGCATCCATGCACATCCACCCCGTGTTCCATGTCTCCCGGGTTAAGCCCGTCTCCCTCAGTCCCCTTATGCCTCCGGCTCCTGATCCGCCGCCTCCTGTGCTAGTGGATGGTCACCCCCAGTGGCAGGTCCGCCGGTTGATGGGCGTTCGTCGGCGGGGCCGGGGATCCCAATACCTGGTGGACTGGGAGGGTTACGGCCCTGAGGAGCGTAGCTGGGTCTCCCGGCAGCTCATCGTGGATCCCGGCTTGATCACCGACTTCCATCGGGCCCATCCTGACGAGCCGGGTCGGCCTGGTCGCCGGGCGGCTCCCGTTGAGGGGGGGGTACTGTGAGGTTTCTGTCCTTGCCTTCTCACTCGTTCTGTTCCTTTAACCACCCTCGCTTTGTTTTCATTCATTTTTTCTGTCAAGTATTTCAATTCCCTCGTTCACACGTTTCTCCCCGCTGACGTCATCTGAGACGTCGCTGATTGGTTCCCTCACTTCCCCACGCTTTTCAATCACATTCCCCAGCTGTCACTGCCTTTCAATCAATCGATCCCTCAGTATTTATACCCCGTTTTCCCCACCCTAAGTTGTTGGTTCGTCTTGATTTGTCGCTGGATGTTTTTCCCCGTTGCTTCTGTTTCACTGTGCTATTCTCCAGGAATTCCTAGAAGCCTTCGCTTGGATACCTGCTCCGTGGCGCGCGCTCGCCTCCACTTGTTCCTGTTCCTTTACGCAGCTCGTCTGGGTGAGTTTTTCTAGATTGACTGTCTTGACCTATTTCCGATTTTCGTGTGTAAACCTTTACACTGAAGTCTACCACCTTTTTGTCAGACAGTCACTCACCCAGCCATTATCGTTTTTGCTCTTTCCTTTTTTGGAATAATATCTCGGGGATCTTCCACCTCCCACTGTGTATTGACACGAAGATATTATTTCACATTTGGACTGTGTTTGGATTTTTGCTCACTGTGTATTTACACGAAGATATTGTTTCACATTTGGACTGTGTTTGGATTTTTGCTCACTGTGTATTTACACGAAGATAGTATTTCACAATTGGACGGTGTTTGGATTTTTGCTCACTGTGTGTTCACATGAAGATATTCACTTGGGCTGTTTTTGGAATATTGCTCATCACTGTGTTGTTTAACACGAAGAATATAACACCCTGTCCTCCAGCTCGTTTCAAGTCTGCTCTGTCACTGACCCGTTCCCTCTCTCCCTCTCTCGGTCTTGCACAACATCTGAGAGGTCCGCCGTGAGAGTCTGCAGAGCGGTACAGAGGTCTGCTCCTGCTTCCCAAGACTACCCTTCCGGGAGAAGCTGCAGAGCAGCAGAACTTTGCCCCTTGTTCATTGTACCTGTTCTTGTTGACCTGCCTTCCCTGTTTCACTTATTCTTATATCAAATAAACAAGCCCTCGTATTTGGCAACTCTGAATCCTACTCTCTTGTGTCGTTAGCGTTTGGGGTCGGTGTCAAACCATAACACAGCGTCTGTGACAGGGGAGGGTTGAATTGGATGATACGAAATTGGGATGGGAGAAAAATATAGAAAAAATGGGAGAAAAAGTGGATAAAAAAAAAGAGTCATACACACTTAGTGGCAAACTGTAAGGAGTCGAGGGAGTTACGTACCAGGGACTTCTCTCAAAGGCCTTCATGACATGTGATGTCATCTTGTACAGTGTTACAAAATTAGCTCTTGAAATTAACAATTTGCATTGCAGAAAACATCTGATTACAATGGTTTGATTATGTAGAGAGAAAGAAAGAAGGAAGGAAATAAAAAGCAAAAGAAAGAAAGCGCCAAAGAGCAAAAGAGCAAAAGAAAGAAACAAAGAAACGTTGTTAAAGTTAGAAGTCAAGAGATACTTGAGATAACAGTAAAGATACAGTGACCTCTGCACAGTGTGGGCGGAGGAGGGTTACAGTAGCATGCAGCCTCTGGCAGCCAGGGCCTTCGCTGCGGTGAGACTACTAGTGATAAGATAGGCGATGGTTAAAGAGGCAGAGGGGTGTCAATACCAGGCTTGAGGGCTAAGGATGTGGGTCAGAAGGGCTTCAGATAATGGTGAGGGTGGTAGACAGGGTTTGTAATGGGGGAGGGGTGCTAGCTGTAGACCAGATCGGCAACAGGTCATCAACATTGGACAATCAATTGCCAAGACTTCTTTTTTTTGGAAGGAAAACAAACTGTGTAGGTTCGCAACCTACAACTTTAGAACAAAGCAAACATAGCTCTGTAGAAAGTTATAATGAGAGCGTGATCATCATTTAGCATGCATGCCATGGTCGACGGAAAGGAAATCCCCAAAACACAGTCCCTGTGACTCCAAACTATGTGGTGAGAGGACATAGTGGAAAGTTACGAGACCCAGCACTACCCACCTTCTTATCACCTCTGATATTTTGAGCTCCGAGCCTTGACATTTAGCCTTTATCCTATTTTCACACTAGCGCTCGTCTCCCTCTTTTGTTGTTGTTCTTTCTCTAAGCTCTATTCTATTTAAATATTTCAAAAAAGGTTCTTATGTACCCCAGTTGCTTTTGCATGTACATATTTGTCTTTTATTACACGTATATGTACATACAGTACATACCAACTATTTTGCCTGTTTTATTCTCCATAGCAACACTACTATCACCAACATCCAAGAAGGGGGATCCCCCCTTGAACGGCCCTTCTAAGGTTTCTCTCCTCCACATTGCCTGTGGTGCTTTTTTCCTATTGCTATGTTTTTTCTTACCTTCGCTGGGAGTGTTGTTTTGGATTTCATGATGTTTTTTTTGTTCTTGATTTATTGTGATGTTTCTTCTTTACTTGTTTAAAGAAGACTTGTGCAGCCCATGGGGACATTCATGTGTGATTGCGGGCTTTACAAATACATTTGATTTGATTTGATTTATCAGCAGGTCAATCTGTGAATAGTTGTTATGTGGATGTGCAAATAAATGTAAATTTGAAGTCCTAATGTGGTAACTTACATGACTTACATGTATTCACTCTACAACAGCAGCAACCCAATATAGTTGATATAGCATTGGGCAACAATTATGCATTTCACTGACATAAGGTAGATAAAACATTAAAGGGGAGATGAAGCAGTGAACAATGTGATCCTAGTTTGTTTGTTGTGTACCTTGTGTAAGACAGGGTCCTATAATAAAATGTGAAATCCTGCTTATTTGTCTGAAAAATCAAATATAATTTCCCTGTTTTCGCCATGGGCGCGGCCATTTTGTTGCTGACGTCATGGGGCTGGTTTGGTGTATACACTGCTGGTTAGCTGCCTATAGTGAATGGGTCTGTGAGGTTTTGCCCGCTGCTCACTACCTTTTCTCTGTCTTCTTTAAGCCTACTGTTAGGAATTCCCTATTCTCTGTCTTCTTTAAGCCTACTGTTAGGAATTCCCTACTCACTCTCTCTAGCCCCCACCCTCTCGTTCCTTACCCTTAGTGGCCACACCTGTTTGATATTCTATTATCTCTCGCACCTGTGGTGGCAGGCTAATTAGTCCCCCTGTGGGCTTTAAATACCAGGGCGCTTCCCCTCGTTTTGGCGTGGGGTCGTGTTGTATTCATGCCGAGTCATATTCCTAACATCTAGACTCTTTTCGGGAGATCCTCTGGTCTACCAATGCTGTAAGAGGGACCTCTCCAGCCTTGAGATGTTTGCTCCAGCCTTCGTCTGCTGTCGCCGTAGCCTGTGGAGGAGACTGTTCTGCGCTCCCTGTAACTTCCACGGGAGGCACCTCAGCGTTCCACTGCAGACCCCAGCGCAGCTGTTCGTCCTGACGCACATCTAGACCAACGACCATCTCCCGGACCCTCGAGCTTGGCACGCTCCTCCGTTCCAGCGCACTGACGCGCATCTCCCGGACCCTCGAGCTTGGCACGCTCCTCCGTTCCAGCGCACTGACGCGCATCTCCCGGACCCTCGAGCTTGGCACGCTCCTCCGTTCCAGCGCACTGACGCGCATCTCCCGGACCCTCGAGCTTGGCACGCTCCTCCGTTCCAGCGCACTGACGCGCATCTCCCGGACCCTCGAGCTTGGCACGCTCCTCCGTTCCAGCGCACAGATGCGCATCTTCCAGACCTTCGAGCTTGGCACGCTCCTCCGTACCAGCGCACTGACGCGCATCTTCCAGACCTTCGAGCTTGGCACACTCCTCCTCGCAGACGCACCCCGAGGCGTCTCTCGATTCCGACAGCGGCTACCCGGTGGACGACGCTCTCGCCACCGCCACTGTCCCGACGCGCACACCAAGGTGTGGCGCGCACTCTGTTCCTCGGCTCCGACAGCGGCTACCCGGTGGACGACGCTCTCGCCACCGCCACTGTTCCGACGCGCACACCAAGGTGTGGCGCGCACTCTGTTCCTCGCTCCGACAGTGGCTACCCGGTGGACGACATCCTCGCCACCGCCACTGTTCCAGCTCCCTGTTCCGACGCGCACACCAAGGTGTGGCGCGCACTCTGTTCCTCGGCTCCGACAGTGGCTACCCGGTGGACGACATCCTCGCCACCGCCACTGTTCCAGCTCCCTGTTCCGACGCGCACACCAAGGTGTGGCGCGCACTCTGTTCCTCGGCTCCGACAGCGGCTACCCGGTGGACGATGCCCTCGTCACCGCCACTGTTCCAGCACTCTGTCCCTCGGCTCGGACAGCCTGCCACCCGGTGGCGATGCCCTCGCCCCGTTGCTGTCCCCGTACCATTACGCACACGCCTGGGTGAGTTTTGATTGTGATGTCACTCACCCAGCGTAGTGTCCTTGCCCCCGTTCCCGTTGCTGTCCCCGTACCATTACGCACACGCCTGGGTGAGTTTTGATTGTGATGTCACTCACCCAGCGTAGTGTCCTTGCCCCCGTTCCCGTTGCTGTCCCCGTACCATTACGCACACGCCTGGGTGAGTTTTGATTGTGATGTCACTCACCCAGCGTAGTGTCCTTGCCCCCGTTCCCGCTGCTGTTCCTGTACCTTTACGCATACGCCTGGGTGAGTTTTGATTGTGATGTCACTCTCCCAGCGTATTGCCTCTGTTAGTTTGTTTGGACATTTCATCTCCCAGCGTATTGCCTCTGTTAGTTAGTTTGGACATTTCATCTCCCAGCGTAATGCCTCTGTTTTTGGTTCTCACTTAGAATAGTATTTTTGGACTTTACATCTCCCCCTGTGTGTTTGTCACACGAAGATATTATTACTTTGTTCACTTTGTTATTTGGACTGTTCTGCACCTGCTCTGTTTTTTCCCCTTTTGTGCATTAACTATCTCCTCTGTCCTGCAGAGCGGCCCAGATGATTTCCACCAGTCCTCCCAGTTCCTCCCTGTTTCCCAGCCCGCCTCCGCGGGCCTCAGTCCCCTCTGTTCCACCTAGTTCCTGTTCCCTAGCTCTCCCCTTTCTAGTTCCACCTAGTTCCTGTTCCCTAGTTCTCCCCTTTCTAGTTCCACCTAGTTCCTGGTCCCAAGTTCTCCCCTTCTAGTTCCACCTAGTTCCTGTTCCCTAGTTCTCCCCTTTCTAGTTCCACCTAGTTCCTGGTCCCAAGTTCTCCCCTTCTAGTTCCACCTAGTTCCTTGTCCCTAGTTCCCCTAGTCCCCGTTTCTCCTGTTCCCTAGCTCTCCTAGTCCCTAGTCCTCTCTCCCTAGTTCTCCTTGTCCCTGGTTTACCTAGTCTCTAGTTCCTCTGTCCCAAGGCGTTCCCTTAACCTTCCCTTAGGCGTTCCCTTACTTTCCCTTAGTGTTCCCTTTTCCTGCCCGCCTCTTAAAGGCACCTTTCCTTCCCCTCATATTATATTCCTGTATTTGTGATTCTCCCTTAAAGGGACAGTGCCCTTTTCCCTGTATTTCCCTGTTGTTCAATAAATATCTGTTTCTTGGCAAACCATCATACCTGTCTTGTGTTGTGCGATTGGGGTCGGTTACAAACCATAACAGTACGACCCCACCAAGTCTACGACCCCAGCCAGCACAGACTGTGTATGTTGAGTTTGCCTTTTTTTTTTCTTGTCCCCTCTAGCTCCCCTGTTAGCCCTGTTTAGCTTCCTTGTTAGTCCTGTTTAGCTCCCTTGTTAGCCTGTTACTCCCCTGTTTAGCCCAGTTTAGCTTCCCTGGTTAGCTTGTTAGTCTCCCCGGTTAGCTCCCCTGTTTGCTTCCCGTTTTGCCCTGTTTGACCCCCCTGTAGCTAGCCATGCCCTGGCGGCTAACCCAGTCCCTCAGCAGAGCCCCTGTCTGCTAGCTTGGCCCCGGCTGCTAGCACAGCCTCTATGTTTATGCAGCCCTTGCTGCTGGCATAGGCCCTGTGGCTAGCCAGGCCCAAGCAGCTAACCCGGTCCCTCTGCATGGCCTCCACTTTTTTGTGTAGTTTATCCCACTGCTAGGACTGCCCTTTCAGCTAGCAAGGTCAGTTTTTCTCACACAGCTAGGACTGTCCTTCCAGCTAGCTTGTGCTCTCATGCTGGTCCAGCCCTGTCTGCCAGCCTAGCTCCGGCAGCTAGCGCAGCCTCTATGTTGATGTAGCAGTACAGCTAGCATAGGCCCTGTAGCTATCAGTGCCCTGGCAGCTACCCTTTCCCTCTGCTAGCCTGGCTCCGGCAGCTTGCGCAGCCTCTATGTTGATGTAGCAGTACAGCTAGCATAGGCCCTGTAGCTATCAGTGCCCTGGCAGCTAACCTTCCCTCTGCTAGCCCTTTCCCGGTGCTTCCATGGTTACCCCTTAGCTACCCTGCTCGCCCCTCAGTTCCTCTAGACCAGTTGCTCTAGTCCAGTTCTCTAGACCCAGTTCCTCTAGACCAGTTCTCTAGACCCAGTTCCTCTAGATCAGTTCCCCCAGTTGCCCCTCTGCCACCCTAGTTACCCCTCGGCGACCCTGTTTCTTTTGCTAGCCCCACTCTTGTGGTGGCTTCCCCTGCTGGCTTGGCCAGTACCTCTTGTTTTGCCCCCTGCCACTCTGTCTGTATTTGTTTTGGGTCGCCGGGTGGCTCCCGTTGGAGGGGGGGATACTGTGAGGTTTTGCCCGCTGCTCACTACCTTTTCTCTGTCTTCTTTAAGCCTACTGTTAGGAATTCCCTATTCTCTGTCTTCTTTAAGCCTACTGTTAGGAATTCCCTACTCACTCTCTCTAGCCCCCACCCTCTCGTTCCTTACCCTTAGTGGCCACACCTGTTTGATATTCTATTATCTCTCGCACCTGTGGTGGCAGGCTAATTAGTCCCCCTGTGGGCTTTAAATACCAGGGCGCTTCCCCTCGTTTTGGCGTGGGGTCGTGTTGTATTCATGCCGAGTCATATTCCTAACATCTAGACTCTTTTCGGGAGATCCTCTGGTCTACCAATGCTGTAAGATGGACCTCTCCAGCCTTGAGATGTTTGCTCCAGCCTTCGTCTGCTGTCGCCGTAGCCTGTGGAGGAGACTGTTCTGCGCTCCCTGTAACTTCCACGGGAGGCACCTCAGCGTTCCACTGCAGACCCCAGCGCAGCTGTTCGTCCTGACGCACATCTAGACCAACGCGCATCTCCCGGACCCTCGAGCTTGGCACGCTCCCCCGTTCCAGCGCACTGACGCGCATCTCCCGGACCCTCGAGCTTGGCACGCTCCTCCGTTCCAGCGCACTGACGCGCATCTCCCGGACCCTCGAGCTTGGCACGCTCCTCCGTTCCAGCGCACAGATGCGCATCTTCCAGACCTTCGAGCTTGGCACGCTCCTCCGTACCAGCGCACTGACGCGCATCTTCCAGACCTTCGAGCTTGGCACACTCCTCCTCGCAGACGCACCCCGAGGCGTCCCTCGGCTCCGACAGCGGCTACCCGGTGGACGACGCTCTCGCCACCGCCACTGTTCCGACGCGCACACCAAGGTGTGGCGCGCACTCTGTTCCTCGCTCCGACAGTGGCTACCCGGTGGACGACATCCTCGCCACCGCCACTGTTCCAGCTCCCTGTTCCGACGCGCACACCAAGGTGTGGCGCGCACTCTGTTCCTCGGCTCCGACAGTGGCTACCCGGTGGACGACATCCTCGCCACCGCCACTGTTCCAGCTCCCTGTTCCGACGCGCACACCAAGGTGTGGCGCGCACTCTGTTCCTCGGCTCCGACAGCGGCTACCCGGTGGACGATGCCCTCGTCACCGCCACTGTTCCAGCACTCTGTCCCTCGGCTCGGACAGCCTGCCACCCGGTGGCGATGCCCTCGCCCCGTTGCTGTCCCCGTACCATTACGCACACGCCTGGGTGAGTTTTGATTGTGATGTCACTCACCCAGCGTAGTGTCCTTGCCCCCGTTCCCGTTGCTGTCCCCGTACCATTACGCACACGCCTGGGTGAGTTTTGATTGTGATGTCACTCACCCAGCGTAGTGTCCTTGCCCCCGTTCCCGTTGCTGTCCCCGTACCATTACGCACACGCCTGGGTGAGTTTTGATTGTGATGTCACTCACCCAGCGTAGTGTCCTTGCCCCCGTTCCCGCTGCTGTTCCTGTACCTTTACGCATACGCCTGGGTGAGTTTTGATTGTGATGTCACTCTCCCAGCGTATTGCCTCTGTTAGTTTGTTTGGACATTTCATCTCCCAGCGTATTGCCTCTGTTAGTTAGTTTGGACATTTCATCTCCCAGCGTAATGCCTCTGTTTTTGGTTCTCACTTAGAATAGTATTTTTGGACTTTACATCTCCCCCTGTGTGTTTGTCACACGAAGATATTATTACTTTGTTCACTTTGTTATTTGGACTGTTCTGCACCTGCTCTGTTTTTTCCCCTTTTGTGCATTAACTATCTCCTCTGTCCTGCAGAGCGGCCCAGATGATTTCCACCAGTCCTCCCAGTTCCTCCCTGTTTCCCAGCCCGCCTCCGCGGGCCTCAGTCCCCTCTGTTCCACCTAGTTCCTGTTCCCTAGCTCTCCCCTTTCTAGTTCCACCTAGTTCCTGTTCCCTAGTTCTCCCCTTTCTAGTTCCACCTAGTTCCTGGTCCCAAGTTCTCCCCTTCTAGTTCCACCTAGTTCCTGTTCCCTAGTTCTCCCCTTTCTAGTTCCACCTAGTTCCTGGTCCCAAGTTCTCCCCTTCTAGTTCCACCTAGTTCCTTGTCCCTAGTTCCCCTAGTCCCCGTTTCTCCTGTTCCCTAGCTCTCCTAGTCCCTAGTCCTCTCTCCCTAGTTCTCCTTGTCCCTGGTTTACCTAGTCTCTAGTTCCTCTGTCCCAAGGCGTTCCCTTAACCTTCCCTTAGGCGTTCCCTTACTTTCCCTTAGTGTTCCCTTTTCCTGCCCGCCTCTTAAAGGCACCTTTCCTTCCCCTCATATTATATTCCTGTATTTGTGATTCTCCCTTAAAGGGACAGTGCCCTTTTCCCTGTATTTCCCTGTTGTTCAATAAATATCTGTTTCTTGGCAAACCATCATACCTGTCTTGTGTTGTGCGATTGGGGTCGGTTACAAACCATAACAGGGTCAGTCAGTAAATAAAATGTTGCCTACAAAACAACGGGACCGCGGTGGTTCTGTTTGTATTGCTCCTGGCTGTTCAAACTAATTTTACCGTGTGAAAGAGAGGAAAGTTGGTTAATTTCCACAAACTACCAGTGAAAAAAACAGTGTTGTTGGCACGTTGGCTCAGGCTGGCTGCACTCAGGCGGCGCGACCAGCCTGTTGGACAGGGAAGGAGGATCTGCAGCGAACACTTCATTGCCTCGGATTATGTTGTTGGGGTGGGATGTTTGTCCAGAAGACCACTAATCAGCTGAAGCCGGACGCGGTTCCCTCGGTCTTCGACAGACTGACCGGCCCAGGCAGTTCAGCGTCGCGGAGCATTCAGCCTGCTGGCTACCTAGATCCACTTCAACCAGCGTCGCGGAGCATTCAGCCTGCTGGCTACCTAGCTCCACTTCAACCAGCCGAGCGTCGGGAGCTCCAGCAGCTTGTCGATGTGCTAATAGCCTGGAGCCAGCTACTGTTAGCTTGCCGAGGCTCCAGCACACCGACAAGCTGCTGGAGCCGGCAGCTACCGTTAGCTTGCCGAGGCTATTAGCACACCGACAAGCTGCTGGAGCTAGCTACCGTTAGCTTGCCGAGGCTATTAGCACACCGACAAGCTGTGTAGCCAGCTACCGTTAGCTTGCCGAGGCTATTAGCACACCGACAAGCTGTGTAGCCAGCTACCGTTAGCTTGCCGAGGCTATTAGCACACCGACAAGCTGTGTAGCCAGCTACCGTTAGCTTGCAGAGGCTATTAGCACACCGACAAGCTGTGTAGCCAGCTACCGTTAGCTTGCCGAGGCTATTAGCACACCGACAAGCTGTGTAGCCAGCAGGCTGAATGCTCCGCGACGCTGGTTGAACTGGAGCTAGGTAGCCAGCAGGCTGAATGCTCCGCGACGCTGGTTGAAGTGAATCTAGGTAGCCAGCAGGCTGAATGCTCCGCGACGCTGGTTGAAGTGGATCTAGGTAGCCAGCAGGCTGAATGCTCCGCGACGCTGGTTGAAGTGGATCTAGGTAGCCAGCAGGCTGAATGCTCCGCGACGCTGAACTGCCTGGGCCGGTCTGTCTGTCGAAGACCGAGGGAACCGCGTCCGGCTTCAGCTGATTAGTGGTCTTCTGGACAAACATCCCACCCCAACAACATAATCCGAGGCAATGAAGTGTTCGCTGCAGATCCTCCTTCCCTGTCCAACAGGCTGGTTGCGCCGCCTGAGTGCAGCCAGCCTGAGCCAACGTGCCAACAACACTGTTTTTTTCACTGGTAGTTTGTGGAAATTAACCAACTTTCCTCTCTTTCACACGGTAAAATTAGTTTGAACAGCCAGGAGCAATACAAACAGAACCACCGCGGTCCCGTTGTTTTGTAGGCAACATTTTATTTACTGACTGACCCATTCACTATTTAAGCATTACATCACACGCAGGAGTGGTTTGTGACCAATAAACCATGCCTAGGGGTGGTTGTTAGGCCCGAGGCGCAGCCGAGGGTCGTTAGACCCCCCTAGGCATGGTTTATTGGTCACAAATCACGACTGCACGTGGTGTAAAGCTTTTATACAACTGCCAGATTCATCCAACCTTATTTCTATACAATAAACACACATTAATCGAAGATTTATTGAAAAAACCATCCGCCAGAAAAAGTAGTTCCCACAACTCCATGTGGAAGCAGCTTGAAGTGCATCCAACCAAACTAACACATCCAACTGTGTATTATTGGAATGATTGAGAGAAGTTGCCTCATGTGGAAGCAGCTTGAAGTGCATCCAACCAACTAACACATCCAACTGTGTATTATTGGAATGATTGATTGAAAATTTATTAAAACGTTTTCTTTGCCCTATAGGAAAAAAACGTTTTCTTCGCCCTATTTTTTTATTTATTTCTTTTAGCCTAAACTTAACCAGTTGGAAACCAGGGGTACAGTAATAAAATTAGCAATCAACCAATCAATCAATTCAATAGACCATGCTCACTTAAAACAGCGCTGCTTCTCTCTCAGTCTGACTCCCCCGCTGTTGCAGACAGGAGTGTGTGTGTGTGTGTGTGCGTGTGTGTGTGTGTGTGTGTGTGTGTGTGTGTGTCACAGTGTGTGTGTGCGTGTGTGTGTGTGTGTGTGTATGTGTGTGTGTGTGTGTGTGTGTGTGTGTGTGTGTGTATGTGTGTGTTTGTGGGTACGCCAGCGTCGGACAGTGTGAGAGAGAACGCTGCAGTCGGAAAGTAGGAAGGAAGAAATTTAAATCAATCAATTAATCTATCAATCAATCCGCGATTTTTCTTTTGTTCTAGATTGAGTCAAGACCCATCAATTACATCATCCAACATTGTTTAAAATACTAACACATTCCCCTTGACAGAATCGCTTCATATTTAGTCGTTATGGTGCTTTCAACATAACCATTTGTTCTCCGCGATCCTGTTTTCTCCCGGAGTGAGCCGGGGAGGGTTATGTGATTTGGTTGTGGGCGGGTCCTGAGCCCAGGACCGTGGATTGTTACCAATAAAGACGTGTGAATGGCCAATCAGAATCGAGAAATTTGCATGCCGTTGTATAAAGGCAGCTAACCAGCAGTGTATACACCAAACCAGCCCCATGACGTCAGCAACAAAATGGCCGCGCCCATAATGATAAATGCTTCAAAAATGCACATAACAAATCGTTTTTTCTTAGAAACTGCTTATTTTTATAATGTGATTTTTTCTGTGGCTTATCTAAATACTAATGTGATGCTATGAATATGTATTTATCGCTATGCTTCATCTCCACTTTAAAGGTGCACTATGCAGTTTTGGAGGAGGGGATTTGTTTGCATATTGAATATTTCTATCTTTCATTTATTATGAATGAAAACTAAACATTTTTAGACACTGAACCAAACGTAAGCTTAGAATATAGGATTGTGAGGCCTGCCTTTGTAAACGACAGCAGTGAAACAGTATCATTTCAGGTAGCTTTCTAACTTCAAACTGTGTTCCAGGGATCCAATTATCCTCTGAGGACAGTTTGTGTATTCAGTTGTGAAAATATACCTTAGAAATTGCTCACTTCTCTGACTCTCAAAATTACATAGTGCACCTTTAAGTCCCAGAAATAGTAATGACATAATGTTAATAATATAGTAGGACATCTCTGGCTGCTGGGTGAGGTCATTGCAACAATAAGGCCAGGAGACTGAAGCGGCATAGGTGAACGTGGATCAAACTAAAAGTGTTCACAGTCGTGCAAACCCTTGATGGCAGGCAGTGTTACAAAGTAACTGCTTGCTTTTACTTGATGCACTCACAAAAATGTAG
>NC_140168.1:51965015-52040015 GCF_963971535.1 Notolepis coatsorum
GAAACAGAACACCCCCATATCCTGGTCCACCATACGCCGAGCCGAGCACCCAGAGCCCCCACCCGCCCCCGCCCCGACCGCCTGGCCCCCGGCCCACGAGAACCCCAAGCCCAGGCCCGCAGAAGGCCAAAGCACCACGCCTCAATGCCCCCCCGACCCCCCGCGACCCCAAGCCCGGTGCCCCCCCCGGCCCAGTGACCAGACCGCCCAGGCCACGGCGGCCGAGGGCCCCAGGAAACCCCACCCCACCCACACCGATCCCACAACACGCAAGGCCCCCCTCTCCCGGGCCGAACAGCCGGAACGATGGCCCCTCCCCCCGACATTCCCCCCCACTGAACTCAGCCTGCCCACCTCTGTACCTCCCATGTCACCGGCATCACTATATACATCTATGTTAACACAACCCAAAAAAATAACTGGAATGAAAATAAAATAAGCTATATGGTTAGCACTTTTTGCCCCTGTTGGCGGTTTGGAGGGGAATCAGCTCTCCTATTGGAAAAGCCCCCCGCCTAGTGACGGAGATATCCCCAATGGAGATTCTCCAAGCCTCTTTTCTTGTAATTTTTTTTGAATTCTTGTCCTTCACAAATGTCCATGTGCACATTTAAAGCAACTGCTATTCTAACATAACTCAGATTCTAACATAACTCAAAGAAAAAAGACAACATTGGTGCTCCCATGGTGTTAGAGGATCTTAATCGTATCCCTCTGTTCCCCGTTGGAAGGGTGGGGAGTAATGGCTCTCCTAGTGAGAGGGCTCCCCCTAGTGGTGAAATGCGCACTATATAAGTCCAACATTCGTTCTGTGGATGGCCTCAGAGCTCCCGGTAAATGTTCTGAATTTGTCTTTCTTATGCATATGTTCATTTGTATTGTGTGTCATGTGTAATCCTGTAGTTCCTTCATACCAGTCCATCGTGTATTATTCCCCAATATGTTTCCTAATCAGCATGTCCCTTCTTTAAAATAAATTTCAAATTGTTTGTCTATAACGTGTGTATTGTAAATCATAGTGTTAATTATTCTAAATTCTGGTGTTATAGTTTTATACTACTTGGGGTAACTGTTCAATCATCTTTCCTCTGTTGTATCTATTCTCATCCCCAGGTCCCCTGTGTGTATGTTTGTATTGGGTACTCTTCTACGTTGATTTTGTCTTGATTTTTTCCTTGGATTACCGTGTCCCTTCATGCCCCTTTCTCGTGTCCCTTTGTCGTTCTTCATAGTTGATCTGCTATGAATCAGTTCAGGTCCCCTCTTTTCCTCCTCCCGTCCTCCTCTCCTCGTCCTCGTCTCTCGGTTCTGGTCCACCTGCGCGCCCTCTCCATCCTCTGCGTCAGCGTAGGCCTCTCTCCTTCCCCTGCCGGCACCTTCCATCATCTCTGCGCCGTGTCCCTCGCTGCCTCCTGCACGTTGTTGGGGCCTGGTTCCTTTCTTTTTCTGAATTTTCTTTATTTCTACATAGCTCCGACGCTTCATTGCCACCTCCGTTGGATTTTTCAGTGTTACATTGTATGCTCCGCATTGCTCCTAATCCAATCTGCGTGGTGGCCTGGTTAGCCTCTATGTTAGCTTGTAAGCTAGTTTGTATGTTAGCCTGTAGCTTCTCTGCATTGACATTCAGCGTCCCGCTAGCTTGTTCTACCTGTTGCATTATTGCCTTGTGTTGAGTCTTTTCCATCTGTGTATTCTTCCTTCTTTCTTTTGTCCTCGAATCTTCACTTTTTATTTAGTTTTGAATTGTTTTACTTCCTTTTTTTTATATTCATTGACCGGGAGCTCTTTCATGTGGCTGCTCACCAGAACGTCGCAAACCGGAAGTCCCTGTTTTGTGTTTTGACCATCGGACTGTATTACGACCATTCTCTTTGCCTATCGAACTAAATTCTGCCCATAATTAAAAAAAATATTCTTATTGATTGATATTGCACTTGTGTGGACATTCAAATTTGTTTGTTTTTGAACCGTGGCGAGTCTGAACACCACCAGGCTCATCACAATATGTTGAACATCAATAAGGAATGTTATAGCAGAGTGTTTGAGGGTTTGTATGGTTTATATTCATATATGTTGAACATCAATAAGGAATGTTATAGCAGAGTGTTGGAGGGTTTGAGTTAATATGCCGACAGAGTGCCACAGGAGGACAAAGTAGGTAATTTAATTAAATTCCTCTTGAGTTCATGTTCTCTATGTTTTTTCATGGGTATAATATTATGGACAGATTTCTTTATGGTTGACGGTCAGTACATCCACTTTCCTTGGCCTTGGTGGGACCAGAGTGTAATTGGTTGATCATTATTTGCCCCTCTGCTCCACTCATACCCTTCAAATTAAACTCGTATAGCTATCTCTCATACTCCTTTCTCTTGCTCTCTCTCACACACACACACACACACACACACACACACACACACACACACACACACACACACACACACACACACACACACACACACACACACACACACACACACACACACACACACACACACACACACACACACACACACACACACACACACACACACACACACTCACATACTCATGTGTGAGCACACAAACAAAGAGTCAAAGGTCATTTAACTTAACACAGGCTAATTTAACACCTAATTTAGCTCAGTTCTATAATTTCATGTCGTTACTATAGTGAGTCAGTAGTAACCAACACTTTGTGTTTTTTCCATCAATGTCAACACCTAATCAGATATTAAATTATGTTGAGCTGACCTCAACTATTCCACTAATCAGATATTATTTAACTCATTCAGCGCCTAGAGGTCGCTGTTTACCTTATGGTAAGAAGGCCATCGCTAGGGATAGATGGCGGTGTTTGCAGGGCTAAAAACTATATTAAATATTATAGCTATGGATCTAATAAACACGTTGATTGTCTGTGAGTTTCTTCCGGTCAACATGCAAAAAACTGATAATTTTTTCATACATACATTTCCGTTTTATACCGTGGTGAATATGAGTATAGTTTTGAATGATCCTGTCGAATCCCAATAAACTCCAGCAAACGGCGCTTCAATGCATTTCCTTAGAAATCGTGCCATTTGTCGGTTGATTTATGAATCATTCTGAAATAAATGCTAGATTATCGGTATTATGTTTCATCATGCATGCACGAAAGCGGGGGAGGAAAAGTCGCCCCTCCGTGCTTTGGTCGCAGCCAACAGCACGCACACACTCACACACGCGCGCGCGTTGTGATCGCTGCGAAAACAACATTGAATAAACGCAAGATTGGTAACATAGAGTCGTTACCTCATATCTGATGTACTGCAAAAAGAATAATCCAATTCCTGATCGTCATTCCAAATATTGATCGCGGTCGTCTTTTCAACATTTATCAACCAAAACACATGAATCCACGGTGATCCAGTGTCCCCAAACTGTGTGTTATAACCGCTCCACATGCCCAAGAAGGAAAACCCAGACCGGACTTCTTAGATCGATGCACAGCCCAAGCCAGACAGATTCCAATGATGTGCAATACCGGCCGCAAGGCGTTAGGCGGCGGTATTGGCCGTTTGCGATCTCAGAGCCATTCCCAATGATAACATCAGACTGGATGGATGAATTATGAATGGATATAGCGAATAAAAGAAATAACGATTAAAACCCGACTTTTCTCGTGATTGGCGCTCAACCACTGGCGAGATAACCCAACTTTTTTCGTCATTGGCGCTGAACAGTGGCGGCCGGTGTGAACTACATTTGGGTGGGCGCTGTGTTGAGAGAGCGAGAGAGAGAGAGAGAGCGAGAGAGAGAGAGAGAGAGAGAGAGCGAGAGAGAGTGAGCGAGAGAGAGAGAGAGCGAGCGAGAGAGAGAGAGAGAGCGAGAGAGAGAGAAAGAAAGAGAGAGAGAGAGAGAGAGAGAGAGAGAGAGAGAGAGAGAGAGAGAGAGAGAGAGAGAGAGAGAGAGAGAGAGAGAGAGAGAGAGAGAGAGAGAGAGAGAGAGAGAGACCGCATTAACTCACTTGTTTAGTTGAAACGTGGTCCAGGTCAGGAGGGCTTGATGAAGTGTATAATATTATGTCCACTGTCCCACAGTCACAGACTGTTGTCTTGATGTATATCCACTGTCCAGACTGCATCCAGCCAAATAGCTTCTTGTTAGCAGTTAGCACAACACAAGTACTGATGAGCTGTGTCTACTGTCTTTGCCCATTTCCGCGTCGAACAGCCTTCAAACTACCTGGCGTTCTATCGCCCTGCTCTAAGACAAACTCTAACCTTAACCAACTTTGAAAGAGTGCCTAAGCTTAACCGTCGAAAGAACTTGCCGTCACGCTCGTCTAAGACAAACTCTAACCTTAACCAACTTCGAATAGTAACTAAGCCTAACCAGAAACTGGCGTCGGCCAAGCAGAGAGCGTCTCCGAGAAATGCGGCTACGGAAAGTAATGGCATCGGCCAATCAGAGAGCGTCTCCGAGAAATGCGGCTACGGAAAATACTGGCGCCGGCCAATCAGAGAGCGCCTCCGAGAAATGCGGCTACGGAAAGTATAGACGCTGCTTGCTTAGATGATAATAGATCGCTTGAAAACGCGCCCGGCTTTCATCATAATACATCATATTTCAACGCACAGCGCGTTACGCACTGATTGGCTGCGACGGATACAGCGATGAAACCAGTGCAAGCCCACTGTAAGCGTTGTTGCGTCTAGCCCGAGAGAAATGCGGCTACGGCTAGCCCGAGAGAAATGCGGCTACGGAAAGTATTCTCTATCAGACAGTCACTTCCTGTTAATGAAAACAATTATTTATATTTGATATATTAACGTTATATTGTGCATTGGAAACACAAACATACTTAAAATGAGTAAATATTATTCATTTTAAACATGTTTATTTTATTTATAGGGCTCTACAATTTTTTTTTAAATAAATTCGTCTTCTTCTTTTTTTAACCAGGGAGGGCGGCGCTCTAGCGCCCACTATCGGCCGGCCGCCACTGGCGCTGAAACAGATAATGTCGGTCTGGCCCCAACTATTCCACTAATTGCATATTCTTTCCTTAGAGTGGCATTCAAATGTCAATGCTAAAATGATGTCAAATATTAGAATGAAATATACTGTATTTATAGTTTTCTATAATTCCAGTGCAGTGATGTCTTCTATGTGCATGGAGTGTTACAAGGGTCCTTTCCTGGACCATTATGACCAGTTTGGCACCTGTCTTGATTGGCTACCTGTTTTTATTAACCTGTAAACTAAAATAGATGTTGTATGTGTCAGTCGTCATATTAATTGATGCTATGTTTTGTCTTTCGGCTTCAGGAGCTCCATGAGGAGGAAGCACAGTGGGTCAACTATGACGAAGACAAGCTGTTTGTAAAGATGCGGGTGTCGGACAGCATCTTCAACACATTGCTGAAGGACACCGTAGACATTATGATACACATTTAAGACGAGAGAGCCAAAGGAGCTTGTTGAAGTTAGAGGTTCTATGTAGGATTGTTAGTAACTGTCTAACTGCATATATAACTGTATCCACTAGAGGGCACTCTAGGCGGATCCACTCCTGATACCACCAGGTGGCGAGTATAAATAGAGATGTCTCCTCCCCCTCTACCTCTTTCTCCACCAGCCTCTCAGTGAGAGGAGAACTCATGTGCTGCTGCTCATACCATGTGAATGACTAAACCACGCCGCTTAAAGGCTAAAGATAGAAACCATGCCTCTTGACCACGTTATTGTCGCCCCATAGCCAGATTCTGTCAACAGAGCTGCTCTCTCTTCAGAGATTTTTGCTTCATAATGGAACCTACAACCACGTGCAGCTCCCAGTCCTTCCTCAGCCTCACCGCCTCCACCACTGTCTTCCAAGTTCCTACTAGGGATGGAAGTAATTGCTGTGTACAGAGCCTGGATTTCTCTGCCATGTACATGTTTATTTCTTTATTTAATTCAGGACATCTAATGAATATGCTCTTTGCAGCACTGTCATGAAGAATCTGTGATAGTGAAATTGCATGACAATAGATAATTTTGACGTTAGTTGTACAATGACTTGTATTACGAGAAAAGACAGCACATTGCACTGTAACTTTTCAAAATACAGGGCGGCTAAGTGGCGCAGTGGGCAAGGCGCTTGCCACTAACACAGGAGATGCTGGGTTCGAGCAGCTCTCTGCGTTGCTTCCGGCTTGGCTGGTCGTTCATACTAATACAATTGGCAGTATTAGGGGGTAGGAAAGCCGGTGGGTGGGGATCGGACGTTGTGGACAGCGACTCCTACAGGTCGGTTGGTGCGCATATACAGCAGAATCAGGAAGTAGCGGGGGCAGCGTGAGCCTCCCACGCGTTACTCCTCGCCGCTGAGAGATCGCGCTGTGCAGGTGAAAAGATGCGACGGCTGCCTCCTCGTGTACGGGAGGGGACACTTGATGCAAGGCTTCGTCCACATTGCAGCTGACCAGTGGGAGGCATGGTCTAACAACGTTCGAGACAGGTGAGGGGAGAATTGGATAATACGAAATTGGGATGGGAGAAAAATAGAAAATGGGGAGAAAAAGTTGATACAAAAAACTAAAAAACTAAAAATTTCAAAATACAAATACTGTCAAATATTGTTTTACCATCAATTTATCCCTATTTAAATATATTGAGATGCCTAGTTCAAATGGTATTTAGGCGAAACACTCTGTGTGCTCCACTGTATGAGTGTAATGGAGGAACTACTGACGTGTCAGAGATCATGTTGGCTTGAGCCTGTGGCTCTGCTTCGCTGGGGAACACAGTTGTTTAGTCTACATGCTGCGCGGCCGCTGCAAGGGATTTGCTGTACAATAACAGACCCCCCACCCACGCCAACCACGTAACGTTACCTAACATTATCAATAGCTTTTGATGTCACAGTGGTTCTCAAACTACGGGTCGCGACCCAAAGTGGGGTAGGTGACAAGTTAAAAATAATAATAATAAAAAATTAATCTTTTTCTGGCAACGTATTTAGGCTAAATATGCCTTGTTTTATAAATGTGTATTGATAACATAGTGCTGTACATACATTTTCTAATAAATATGCATGATCAAGTTCAACAACGTGTGCTTTTATTTTGATATTCCACGTTGCAATTACGTGATACATTAAGTGTGGGGTCCCCAAAAACATTCCTAAATAAAATGGGGTCATGGTATAAAAAGGTTTGTAGCTAGTATAACATAACATTAACTACCTGACAATTAAATGTTTAAAGTGACAAACAAATTATGTGTAATTCATGACACTATTATATAGTATTTGTCTTTTGCCGTTGTACCATGTGGGTTCAGTGGGAGAGGAGGGACTTCACCTCTCTATTGCAGCCTCAGTCTCCGATGAGTCGTCCACACACACACACACACACACACACACACACACACACACACACACACACACACACACACACACACACACACACACACACCTCCCACTTACTCTTCCTCCTTCCCTTCCTACTCCTCTACGCACATGGCTATTCTGAGAAGGCATGGACAATAACAAACAGTAGCTACTGTATGGCACCTTGAGCTCTGGCACCAGCCCAGCCCACCACAAACACAGGGGTCAAATTCCCCCGTGATGGTAACTACGTTGCGAGCTGAGCACTGATGCACACACAGGCATACAGGCATGTCCTACATGGCACTAACAAATGGATACCCAGCTGTCACTTTCACCTTCAGACCTGCAGAGCCGAGGTGTCTACAGTACATTGCGTTCGGTTGAGTCATTTGAGTCACTCACGTGTGTGTGTGCGTGTGTTTTTGCCATTGTGATGTCATTCAGGTTTCTTAATCCGCCCCACAATGCAACATACAGAATGGACTTCTTCCATGGTCACTCTTATTAGCACTGTGCTGCATCCTCTCACCGGGATCCAATACAATCCAGTGGGGCAAGTGTTTTAGCCTTTAAATAAAATCATGATACATTCAGATTCCCATTATTTTAACGTCCAAAGGGCTTTGCTAAAGTAAAAGAAAATTTATAAAATAAGGCAGTAACAGGACACAATTATTATTGTTATTTAACGTAAGCTGCAACGTCCCTCATATGCGACGATTTTCTGACTTTTTCAACCAGCACTTTGGCGACTTCTAGTGGCTCGGTGTGCATATTTTGTAATACAATATATATATATATCAAATTGAAGGCTTATTTGTTGCCTGTAGATAGCGACAAAATCCGACAAAATCCGTTCAGCGGTTCTCGCGTTACATGCCGGTATTTGAGGCTTGTGCAAAGTACACGGTATTGCTCAAAATACCACTCCCGACTCAGGCTGCAGTAGTTCCGTCAATCTAGATCCGATCTCGAAAATGATTGTGGATTGTTGTAGCCAATGAGTGTGGCTTTCCAATGATACCCCACATGGGGATCTACATAAAAAAAACTAAAAACACGAAAAAACACGAAAACAGGAAGAACAAAACAGCCGAATGAATTGAAGTCTATGAGAAAACTGAGTTTTTCTTTGTACACAGTTTACCAAAATCACTCCTAATCACTCATTTCTGAATGGATATTTATGAAATTTGGATATGTAGCCTACTACATAAGGCTTCAGGCTATGGCTCCGTCTGGATTTGTAAGCCATACCACCTTCTGGGGAAATACTATCTCTGGACTACTAACTACTACAGAAAAACTTGAGTAACAAGTTTTTTTACAACTCAAGTTCAGACCTATGTTACTCTATTATGTTAGCACTAAAATGTAATTCTTCTTCTGGAATCAGAAACTTCAGAATGTCATCTTTCAAAAGAGGCCAGGCTCATGCATGTGCTATAAGTATAAAGTATGTTGTTTTGGTTTGCAAGAAAAGTATGCAGTCCTCAAAAACGAAAACGGCCAATTTTGGAGGCACCTGTTACATAACAGGACAAAAACGTATTTAACTCCTACTGAGCATAGGTAGCAGCATAAATATAATGTTAGAAGTAGCATTAGAGATAGAGTATGGTGCAGTATATAATACTGTATGAATATACAAACATTATATAGTGCAGTGATAGTGTGTGTGTAGTGTGGAATGTTTTCGCGTGTTTGCGTGGTTGCGTGGTTGCGTGCGTGGTTGCGTGCGTGGTTGCATGCATGCGTGCGTGCGTGCGTGCGTGCGTGCGTGCGTGCGTGCGTGCGTGCGTGCGTGTGCGCGCGCGCGTGTGTGTGTGTGTGTGTGTGTGTGTGTATGTGTGTGTGTGTAAGAGAGAGGTGGGCAAACAGGTAGCAGGTCTGACTGCCTGGGTGGTAACACCGTCCTGAAGTCTGCTGGTCCGGGCCTTAAGGCTGTGGTACCGTTTGCTGGATGGCGTCAGCTGAAACAGTTTGTGGTTGGGGTGGTTGGGGTCTTTGATAATCCTGCGGGCTGACTCACCGTCTGTTGGAGGGAAGCTCACAACCACTGATGTTCTGGGCTGTTCTCCCGACCCTCTGTAGCGCTTTGCAGTTGAGGGCAGGGCAGTTTCCATACCAGGCGGTGATGCATCCAGTCAGGATGCTCTCGGTTGTGCCTCTGTAGAGGGCCTGTAGGATCTGGGGCACCATGCCGAATTTATTCAGCCGTCTGAGGTGAAAAAGTCATTGCTGTGCCTTCTTCACCACCTGGCCAGTGTGCTCGTCCTTGGTGATGTGAATACAAAGGAACGTGAAGCCGCTAACTCCCTCCACAGCAGACCCATTGATGTTGATGGGGTCCAGCCTCTCCCCCCTCTCCTGTAGTCCAGGACCAGCTCCTCGGACTTGTCAACACTGAGACAACGTTGGCTATCGGCTATCCGGTTAGCTGTGTCATCGTTGTTGGTGAATAGGCCTATCACCGCTGTGTCATCCGCAAACTTAATCACCATGTTGGAGCTGTGCTTGGCAACACAATCGTGGGTGTACGGGGAGTAGAGGAGGGGGCTCAGGACACACTGCCCTGGGGTTTTCCTGTGATGAGGGGCAGAAGGGCAAAGGTGTTGGGCCCATCCTCAGAGATACGGTGTAGCACAAGGAACTGGACGCTACTTTATCTTGAAAACCATGAACTCTTTGTTTGTTAGGGAACCAGTAACTTGTTTTGTCACAGGACCAACAGACTTAATATGCCGGTGAGTCACCACCGAAGACGCTCACTCCATAGGCTGTGCGTTGCTCCTGTGGGGGCGAATAAGGAGGACTTGAGAAAATGTAATGGTGTCATGCCGGTCTTTAGAAATCTCTGCTATTGTGACACCATAGCTTAGGTGATAATGACATCAATGTCACTGCTCTTATAACTGTGAAAACTGGAAGGTCAAAAGACAAACACTGGCCAGCTGCAGAACACAACGACTGAGGGCCCATCTAAAATTAGCAATGGGGCAATATGTGTATGCGTACATGTGTTTGTGTTTGTTATATTATGTGCAAATGTGTGAGCATTCGTGTATGTCCTACATTGTGTGTTTGTTCTTTATGTGGACATTTGTGGACATATTCCATATGAAAGTGTGTATGTGTGTGCGTTTTATAAAACACAAATATGTGCATTTTAGCCTGGTGGCTATTGGGACCTATTTTTTTTTACTGTTTTATACGATGAGAGTGAAGGCCCATTATACGGCATGTCTACAGCTGTCCAGTCTGACATGTGATCTCAACACCATTGAGTGCCTCCTGGACAATATCCTCCAGCAAAAAGCTCTGCTCATCTCCGGGATGGATAGCTGGAAAATCCCACATCTGCTGCTCTTCCTCTCCCCTGGACATGTGTTGTAAAGCTGGGGAGAGGGAGAAGAGTCTTCCTCTGTTCTCACCAGATGGGGATAACGACCCTATCCCGAAATCTAACCACTTTACTCCACTAGAAGCACCCTGTCTCGACCTATTCCAATTCAGCGAGAAAGAGACAAAGTTCCCAGACGTCCCTGATATCCAGCAGAAAACGTCATTGACTCATTGTTCTCCCCCTGTTGTCTCCAACTTCAAAACCTCTCCTGCTGGCCTCCAACTATCGACCCATCTGCACAACAGAGCTCTGGCCAGCAATGACGTCATCACCAGTGATGATTCGCTGCTGTCTTCCTTCCCAGATGAAACTCATTAAACTGCTGCCCCAGATTCTGCCCTAGCTGGTGTGGCCCTCAACATAGGAAAACCCCAGGACTGTGTCCTGAGCCCCGTCTACTCCAGTCAGACACTTCTTCATCCCAAACACTCCGTCTACAATGGGGGCTGTAGGGATGGGCAACCTGAGTCAATCGGTTGAACTCTGTGACCAGCTAGATTCTCTTGCTTTGACAGTACAGAGCCTGGGTAGATCCTGTGTTTTTTCTGGACCCATTTCAGCTCCCTCCAAAAGCCCTGAGCATTTTAGTTGTTGTTTTAGTCTCCATGAATGGCTAATATCCTTGTACTGCAACTGTACATGGCTTTTTTGGTAACTTTGATTATGCTTGGACCAGATATGATGTCTACAAACCAGATGGCCTACACATCCTAGTCAAAGGGGCATTAAACAGCTTACGCAAAACCTTATCCAGTACATTGCTTTTCATTTAGATTGATATTTACCTCAGAATGACCCTGAACTAGAAGCTTCTCCCGGTCATTATGATATCCCACTGTGGGTCCTGCTCAGTGGCGTCGTTAGCCCTGGGCTTCCGGGGCTTTAGCCCTGGGCTTCCGGGGCTTTAGCCCCGGATGTTTTTCTCCTAGCCCCGGATCTAAAAAATATAAATAAAAAAATTGTTTACATTTTTCTTTTTTTTTTTACTTTTTTTTTTTTTTTTTTCAGCATCCCCATTGTCTGTGCTGAATGTTTGTTAGTGTTTGGTATTTTTTTTTCGTTTTTAGGACTTTTAAACATCCATTTTTAGTAAGTAGTTTTCATTTGATCCTATAATTCTTTCATTCACCGATTTGTGGACTTTTTTTTTAGTGCCCTGAAAGGCGCCTTATAAATCAAATGCATTATTATTATTATTATTATTATTATTATTATTATTATTATTATTATTATTATTATTATTATTATTATTATTATTATTATTATTATTATTATTATTATTATTATTATTATTATTATTATTATTATTATTATTATTATTATTATTATTATTATTATTATTATTATTATTATTATTATTATTATTATTATTATTATTATTATTATTATTATTATTATTATTATTATCATCCAGGAGGGAAAAGACACTTTGGATAGTAGGGACTGCATCTGTGCCTGTCCTGACCAGGAAACACTTTGCAACTGTGATCTCCTCTGGCAATAGTTGGATATTGTAATGTGTGGCGAGGGGTTGCAGCAATTCCACTGAGAGAAACTGGTCTGAGGCTGGATAACATGCCTGTATGCCTCTCATAAGTTGTTATCCAACTCATGAGAACCTGCTCTCAAGCTCTTGCAGCATTCTGTCGACGACTGGATAGAACAGTCTCTGTCTCAGCTGATCTCCTGAGCTGAGGTCTGAGCTTGTGCCACAAGATGACTCAACTACATACTCGTCCATCCTTTTCTGCTTCCTCCTTTGGCTGGTAGTATGTTCCTCAATCCAAAGGCCATTACATATAGCCTTTGTCCTGTCATACATGTCCACTGCCATCTCTGAGGTGCGATAACCTTTGAGTGTGTCCTGCACTGTGCTTTTAAATAGTACAGATTTGAAGATGTGCACTTTAACGCAGCAGCACCTGGAGCCATCCATACCCATGTCCAGTGTCCTATAATAAGCTTTAATCGAACCCTGGTTCATTTCCTCGGATAGTCCGGTTGGTTTGGGGTGGTGTGACAGCTCATTCACTCTTGCAAGTGAACCCTGCTGCGGTTCATTTGAGATGTGAATGCAAAGTGGACCAAAGGCAGGAAAAGACCCAAAAATCTAATATTTTTTTTATGAGAAGACTGAAACATATGTATATAATGAAACACACAATACAGTTTTTTTTTTGATTGCCTAAGCATGATTTTAAAAACGGGGCCCAGTGTTTCAAAACACACAATTAGCACAACCACACACACAAACACACACACCTCAGATCCTTTGCTAAATTAAACACTTGTCAAAACCATACACTAATTTATAAAAACTACATGTTTCATATGAATGAATTCTGTTTGAACCAGTTACACACACTGCTGTGCTTAACCTAAAACACATTTAGCAATTCTACTTCTCAGTGATTAGAGTACTGTAAGTGAAGTACGCAGAGAATGTGCAAATAAATTCACCAAACACTACACAAGACCAATGCTGTAGACTGATGAAAATATAATTTATTTATCTACATATACCCAAATCAATGATGCAGACTGATGAAAAAAATAACATTTTCTCTCCATATACCCAAATCAATGATGCAGACTGATGAAAATATAAATTTTCTCTCCATATAACCAAATCAGTCAACATTTCAACATGGAGAATCACAACAATACATGTCCCCGTTTTCATGCTACTATGTGCATAACACTGTAAGCTCAGCAAATATCAGACAAACATAAAATACTGTATCCAGTACAGGTTAAAATTACAGTAAAAAAAAAATTGAAAACATTTAAACAGAAAATACTAGCCATTATCTCTTTGCCTAGCTGGATCTGGCAAGATCATTTTTTGTTGTGATTCTCCATGTTGACTGATTTGGGAAAATGGGAGAAAATGTATATTTTCATCAGTCTGCATCATTGGTTGTCTTGTGTAGTGTTTGGTGAATGTATTGTATATTTTCACGTTCTCTGTGTACAGTACTTCACTCTCCTTCCATTTTGGTTGAAGACAGGTGAACTCACCTGCTGCATTTTTATAGTGCTTAAACCTGATTGGTGTATCTACAATTAAGCAATGGTGTGTTTGTGCATCTGATTGCTGTGTTTAACCAATTGGCTCATATGTGTGGTAATTTGACATTCTGTGTCTAATGTAATGCAAGTGTGTTTAGTGTTTTGAAAATCACTGTGTGTATTGTTTTGCAAAAAGTGTGAGGCTGACATTGTAGGGGTGCAAATCTGGGCCTATATTTTGCTCCTTGGGTGTACATTTTTGATAATTGTGTAATACTTTTGATTTGAGTGTTTATGCAATTGAAGAAAACTGTAAAGACTAGAGATGAACTGTTTATTTATTTTGTACATATGGCTGTGCATATGTTTGTTTGTTTGTTTATTTGCTTATGTGTATGATTCTTAACTGTGTTTTTATTTTGTTATTGGTGTATATGTGTGTATGTATGTACAGTATATGTATATATATTATATATATATATGTATATATATGTGTATATATGTATATTTGTACTCCTGTTGGGGCTTCTTGGACCAGATCAATGTTTTATCTGGCTAAATAAAGGTTAAATAAATAAATAAGAAACTGATGATTTGGTCCTGTTAACTTTGAATTTTCTATGGGGACTGCCCAGATCCCTCTCATGGACCTGGACCTCACTTTGAGAACCTCTAATGATTCTAGTTATTCAGTATTCATCTCTAATTACTCTAAAATTGCGTATTTCTGTGGGCTGAAGCCCCCAATGTTTTCTAACCCTAAAAACGACCCTGGTCCTGCTGATCACTCTTCCACCAACACTTCTGTTGTTATTTTTTGTGATTCTGCTCCTGCCCAGTCTAATTACCTTCAACCGCCTATCATTTCTCAAATTTAAAATACTTCTATTTCCTTGAGTCTAAACTCACACCAGTTTTCCTTGATAACCCACATACCTTTAAAGAAAGGAAATGTTTGGGTTTAATACATCTGAACATTAGAAGTATCCTTCAGCACCAGAAATGAGACCATCAGATAATTGATCCAGATATATTGACTCTATCTGAGTCCATCGGCGTATTTAGACCACTATCAGTAGGGCACGTGCCCTACTGATGATCATCTGTGCCCCACTGATTACATTTTTTTTTTCTTTTTTTTTTTTTTTTTACAGATGTTTTTTATTTCCCCTTTTTTAACATGATCAAATAATTATTATAATATTTTTTACTTCACTTTGAAATATTTTGCAATGTTGTCGCATTTATCTTGTTGAAATCCTCCAACAGGCTCTTTTTTGTAAGTTGACTGGTTTGCACACCAATAATACAGTGCAATAATAGAATAGTAGAATAGATAGTAAAATTATGCAATAGAATGGCCAGAGTAAAATAGTGCTACAGTACAATCAACAGCGGGGTGTATTAGAAGGCTATGGTGAAGAGGTAAGTTTTTAGCTTATTTCTGAAAATATTAAGAGATCTAGCTTCCCTAATGTCCATAGGTAGTGTGTTCCATAACTTTGGTGCATAGTTAGCAAAGGCTGCATCCCCGATTTTCTTTAGACTGTGGCTTGGAACCTTCAATAGTAGCTGATCGCAATGTTTATACTTTGTATATAAGGAGGAGGACCTTGAAATCAATTCTAAATGTTACCGGAAGCCAGTGTAGGTTATTTACTTGTAACTTTGGGTTTGATCCAAGGAGTAAGTTGCCCCATATTGCTCTGTAACATTTCTCTTTTTGTTATAGGACCGACTAGTAGGATTTCAGTTTTGCCCTCATTTAATTTTAGGAAGTTGTTCGTCATCCATTTGTTTATTGCTAAGAGACAGGCGGAAATGGAGTTTATAGCTGTGTGATAATTTGGTTCAGCGGAGATGTACAATTGTGTGTAATCTGCGTAACTATGGAAACATACATTGTGCTTTCTAATGATGTCTCCTCAATGTTCAATGTTCAATGCAATGTTCAATGCAAGTAAAACATGTTAAACTTTAAGTATGACTAAATGCTTTCTTGACTATATATATAGTAACTGTTCCAAAATGCATAGATTTCTATGTATTTTAGGGGTTTGGGGGGCTAGCTCTTTTTAATATAAATGTCAGATTGTTTTATTTATTTCATAGATTTCTATGCATTTCAGGAGTTTGGGGGGCTGGCTCCCCCAAATAATTAAATAACATAACCCTAACCTAACCCTAAAACCGAAATAAAGTTTAAAAAAAATAGTTACAAAATCCACCCATTTTCGCCCACAAACCGGCCAAAACCGGCCAAATTTTTCGAAAGAGGGCCTAAGCTTAACCGTTCGAAACAAGGCGGACATTAATAATTAATAAAATAATAAAAATGTATAAATGTTTCAATCTATTAATCAATCAAAGCGGGGAACATAGAACCCGGGGAACATAGGACCCGGGGGAACATAGGGATTACTCACAGTCTACCCTTATTGATTTGATTTCTGCTAATACATTTAATAAATAGATTTTTGACCAGTACAGGGTATAAGTGATCATTGCCCAAGCACAATATTGTCGAAAACAAGATCATATATGTATGTCTTGTTGAGATGTCAGGGGAATGTGGGAAACAGAGCTATGTTACATGTTGTATGTATAGCAATTGATGGTCAGGGTGCGTGTACCTGTTCCGCAACAGTAAGTTACTTCCGGGGTAGGCCTGATTGGCCCCGACAGGCACGTGACGCGGCAAACTCAGGACGCGCAACGAGGCTGCTGAGAGCTGTCGCGCGGAAATAGGCTGTCTATTGCCATTCTCTAACACAAACTCTAACCTTAACCAGCTCCTTAACAGCGCCTAAACTTAACCGTTCTAACCTTAACCAACTCCGAAACAATGCCTAACCTTAACCTTAACCTTAACCATGCCTAACCTTAACCATAGAAAGAATATTGCCATTCTCTAACACAAACTCTAACCTTAACCAGCTCCTTAACAGCGCCTAAACTTAACCGTTCTAACCTTAACCAACTCCGAAACAATGCCTAACCTTAACCTTAACCTTAACCATGCCTAACCTTAACCGGCGAAAGAATACACGTTAAAAATAAAATCACGTTAAAAAAAAAAAAATCATGGGATTTGAACTCGCGTCAACAACGAACCGCAGGACCACAGACCGCTGCTATGCCAGGTGAGCTAAAGCACCAAATGAGAGTCATAGCGGATTTGGACGGTTACGTAATTCCACAAGCTCTGCCGAGCGTGCCGCGCGGCAGAGAAAGTTGCGCGTCACGTGCCTGTCGGGGCCAATCAGGCCTACCCCGGAAGTAACTTACTGTTGCGGATAAGCTATACGCGGTCAGCGTGTGGGGAATGGCAATTCACAAGCTTAGCTTCTTCCATCCCCCTTTTCAAACCAAGTGGTGTCTGTTGTTACTGGTGTCTATTGTTTTGTGGTGGTTATTGTACTGTGGTTGTCTTGTATTGTATAGGTTGCATGGTTTGAAATAAATAAATGAAACTGAAATATAGTTATGAGGAGGAATTTTAAATCTTTCAATGACTAAGATTTTTTAGATGATCTTGTTCTATGTAATACCCATTGTAATGATGAGACTACTGATGTTCAGGTACTGGACTCTTTTGTGAAAGCCCTTTTTATGGATAGAGTAACACCCTGGTTTTCTCAGGAACTGTCAACTTTATTTAAAGACAGAAATGCTGTATGGTCTTGTGCCAGGCGTTCAGGAGACCCTCAACACTGGCTTCCCTTTAGACAAATCTAAAGATGATCACTACCTGGAGCTAGTTACTAGCTCATATTCTAATCCAGCTAAATTTTTTAGTGCAAGGAATTGACATTGATTCATGTTGATAACTGATTTCTGATCAGAATTAAATGTGCCTCGTGTGTAATAGGCATCTTGCGGAGGCTGGTCATTTGTTTGATAGGAATTAACCCTGTCCTGCTGATGCTGATTCTGATGGTTTGTGCCCCGTGGGCCTCGCTTCACATTTCTCCTTTCAGCCCTTTTCAGAGTTAGATGTCATATGTGTTGCAATCCATTGATTCTAAGTGTTCTACATGCAGGTGAGGATAATTCTGAGTCTGTTTTTATTAAATTGCCTGAACCAGTTATCACTGAGCAGGTAACATGTATATCAATCTTTCCATTACCTCAGGTAAATTTCCTCTAGTTTGGAATCCACTTGGGCGATTCCTTTGAATAAGGACAACTAGGATAACCGTCCTATTTCCAGGTTACCTTGCCTAGCTAAAGTCCTAGAGCCAATCACAGTACTACATCAGCCTTCACTTTGGTTTACAAAGTATATCATTTTGGGACTAAGCGTCTGCCTACCACCGCAAGAGACACTGGTATCGAATCCGGCTGTCAGCGGTACCTCCGGCTTGGTCGGTCGTCCATACTGATACAATTGGCAGTGTCAGCGGGTGGGAAGCCGGTGGGTTGTATCCTGGTCGTTGTAAACAGCGACTCCTAGAGGTCGGTCAGGGCGCCTGCACAGCGAGGGAGGGAACTGGGGGAGGTAGTGTGATCCTCCCACGCATTACACTTCCCCAGTGAGAGTCCTCGCTGTCAGGTGAAAAAAGAAGCGGCTGGCTGACTCCGCACGTATCGGAGGAAGCATGTGGTAGTCTTCAGGGCTCCCTAGACCGGCAAGTGGGGGGCAAATGCGCGCAACTACCAGGAAGGGGAGGGGGGGATTGGCATAACGACTAAATTGGGATGGGAGAAAAATACAGAAAAAGGAGGAGAAAAAGTAGATTAAAAGAAATGTATATCATTTTGGCATTAGATAAGAAGAAACATTGTGTTGCCCTCTTTGATACAGTCAATCAAAGCCTTTGATACAGTCACTTACCACCTGCTTCTAAAATAAATGATCTAATATTGGCTTGGATGGTAGTGCCTGTGACTGGTTTCAGGATTATCTACTAGTGCGTGAAGTCAGGTCAAGTCCGATCTGAATTTTTGTCTATAGCTAAAGGGGTGCCACTGACATTGGGAAATCAGCTTTTTCCTATGACGCCTCTAACTCTTGGAATGTCCTCCAACTCTCTATCTCTCTGAAGTTGGAGGTTCTCTCTTCCCTTGGAATGTTTAAGCGTATGATTTCTGATCATTGTGTGACTACCTGTAACAGTTTTTAGCAGATTTTATTTATTTATCTTTTGTGTCTAATTATCTGTGAATATTGCTGCTTTATTTGTGTCACAGTATTTGTAATATTGTCGTTTCTGTAAACGAGGGAAACCTCAGAAACACAAGATTTTAAATAAAGGTAAAAAAAGATATATATATATATATATTCTATTTGACAAACCAAACAGATTAAATTGAGAAAGCACATCCTACCGTTCACAGTACAGGGGGAGCCTTCTCCCGCTGTGCCCCCCGCCTCTGGAATTCGCTACCACAAGACATCCGCGCAATAGACAACCTCCCACCTTTGTTTCCCGTCTCAAAGCATATTTGTTCATTCTGGTATACTCACTTTAATTTTACATTTATTATAACTGCTCCCCTATGTGTAACTTTGTAATATTGTGTTTTTACTGTGTGTAATTGTATTTGTTTTAACCCTGTACGCGACCTTGGGTGCTTTGAAAGGCACCTTCAAATAAAATGCATTATTATTATTATTATTATTATTATTATTATTATTATTATTATTATTATTATTATTATTATTATTATTATTATTATTATTATTATTATTATTATTATTATTATTATTATTATTATTATTATTATTATTATTATTATTATTATTATTATTATTATTATTATTATTATTATTATTATTATTATTATTATTATTATTATTATTATTATTATTATTATTATTCATCTGTACCTTCACTGATATACAATTAACATATTAAAACCTTAATAACGTGTTCGGTTATCCAGTTTTTATTAATCTGGTATATATGTCCGATTTGCTTGCGGCTCACGGAGAAAATTTACCCAACGCTGAAACCATCGCTGCAGATGGTGAGCCAGCCGCGGCACGGCTCATGTGAACAGTCTGATCTGTTATCAAGGTGCCGAAAGCAAACTGGCTGCCATTCCCGCGCTTCTGGGTGCATACACACACACACACTCACGCATAAACACACACACACATGCATACACACACATGCACGGCTGCTTCCTCGAGTACCAGAGGGGACACGTGATGTAAGGCTTCGTCCACATTGCAGCCGGCTTGTGGGAGGCATGGCCTAACAGCGTTCGAGACAGGGGAGGGTAGAATTGGACGATACGAAATTGGGATGGGAGAAAAATAGAAAATGGGAGAAAAAAGTAGATAAAAAAAAAGAAAGAGAGGGAGAGGAGCAAGGCTCGCTAAGCCTCGCTGCTATACTCAAGTTTCTTTATTAGTTGTCATACAGAAATAGAGAATACTTTTGCATGAAATGCTTCTTTCTTTTTTGCTCCTGAGAGTGTGCTAGATAAAATAACAAGATAGTATAAAATTGTATAATATAAGTATAAAATAGAAAGTCAAGTACGTAAACAAGTGTAAACAAAACAAAAATGTTCAATATACATATATACAGTATATGTACAGTCTATACAATGCTTGTGGTGCCACCTTGTTGTGGTGAGGTGCAATGAGGTGCATGAGATTGATGCCAATAAATATAAAGTGTGTTAGTGTCTAAAGTGGGTAACGTGGGTGCTACAGTGTGTTGTTTATTTAAAGTGAGTGTGTGCGTGTGGATGTGTGTGCTGTGGGTGTATTTGATGGTCTGTTATTGTTCATTGTTCATTGAGCATCCTGATGGCCTGGGGATAGAAGCTCCTTCTGAGTCTCTCTGTGCTTGCCATGAGACTCCGGTATCGCTTGCCTGACCGCAGCAGTTCAAAGAGGCAGTTGTTTGGGTGGCTGGGGTCTTTGATTATTCTCTTAGCCTTACCCATGCAGCGCTTGTTGTAAATGTCTTGGAGAGTAGGAAGCCCCCCTACAATTGTGCTTTCGGCTGAACGGGCCACTCTCTGTAGTCTGCTACGGTTTTGTGCAGTGCTATTCCCAAACCAGTAGGTGATAATGCCAGTCAGGATGCTCTCTATTGTGCATGAGTAGAAGTTCTTGAGGATCTTCTGACTCACTTTGAACTTCCTTAGGCGCTTAAGGAAGTAGAGGCGTTCTTTCTTGATAACACTGTCAATGTGTGTGGTCCATGTCAAGTCCTCGGATATGTGGACTCCGAGGTACTTAAAACTGTTCACTCTCTCAACCGGTGCCCCGTAGATGCTGAGGGGGCTGTAGTCCCTGACCCCCGACCTCCTAAAGTCCACAATCATAAATTAAATCAAATCAAATTTATTTGTAAGGCCCGACAACACACGTTAATGTCCCCATGGGCCGTACACGTCTTCTTTAAACAAGTCAAGTCATCCCGCTAGAACTCCTACCTCTTCCAGGTAGGCCCTCTCATCGTTTGCAGAGATCAGGCCAACCACTACTGTGTCGTCAGCAAATTTGATGATTGTGTTGTTGTTCCGCTGTGCCACACAGTCATGTGTGTACAGGGAGTATAGGAGGGGACTCAGAACACAGCCCTGAGGGGCCCCTATGTTGAGAGTGATGGATGAGGAGGTGCAGTTGCCTGCTCTCACCACCTGGGGTCTGCCTGTCACCCTGAGCTTGGCTATGAGTTTGGAGGGGACTATAGCATTGAATGCTGAGCTGGTGTCGATGAATAGCATTAGTTCCCACATAGTTCCCCTGCCTCCTGTCCAGGTGTGATGCTGCTGTGTGCAGCACATGGGCTATGGCGTCCTCTGTGGACCTTTTGGGGCGGTATGCAAATTGCAGGAGGTATAGCTTGCGAGACATGGAAATTAATATGAGTCTGCGGTAATCAGCTTATCCCAGGACCAGGCTTGTTGCCTCGCTCTCTACCTCGCTCACTGCCTCACTCTCTGCCTCGCTCACTGCCTCGCTCTCTACCTCGCTCTCTGCCTCGCTCTCTGCCTCGCTCTCTGCCTCGCTCTCTGCCTCGCTCTCTGCCTCGCTCACTGCCTCGCTATCTGCCTCGCTCTCTGCCTCGCTCTCTGCCTCGCTCACTGCCTCGCTCTCTGCCTCGCTCTCTGCCTCGCTCACTGCCTCGCTCTCTACCTCGCTCACTGCCTCGCTCTCTGCCTCGCTCTCTGCCTCGCTCTCTGCCTCGCTCACTGCCTCGCTCTCTACCTCGCTCTCTGCCTCGCTCTCTGCCTCGCTCTCTGCCTCGCTCTCTGCCTCGCTCTCTGCCTCGCTCACTGCCTCGCTCTCTACCTCGCTCTCTGCCTCGCTCTCTGCCTCGCTCTCTGCCTCGCTCTCTGCCTCGCTCACTGCCTCGCTCTCTACCTCGCTCTCTGCCTCGCTCTCTGCCTTGCTCTCTGCCTTGCTCTCTGCCTCGCTCTCTGCCTCGCTCTCTGCCTCGCTCTCTGCCTCGCTCTCTGCCTCGCTCTCTACCTCGCTCTCTGCCTCGCTCTTGCCTCGCTCTCTACCTCGCTCTCTGCCTCGCTCTCTGCCTCGCTCAATGCCTCGCTCTCTGCCTCGCTCAATGCCTCGCTCTCTACCTCGCTCTCTGCCTCGCTTACGCAACGCGGGCAGCATCTGAGGGCCTTTCATTTACTTTTCATTCCGTGGGTCCTCCGCTGCCTCATCACAGCTGGGCTCAGCCACATATACCCTGCTGTCATCATCACGCACACTGCTGAGGGGGTGGATGGATGCTAGTGAGTTATGGGAGGTTGTGTGTGTGTGTGTGTGTGTGTGTGTGTGTGTGTGTGTGTGTGTGTGTGTGTGTGTGTGTGTGTGTGTGTGTGTGTGTGTGTGTGTGTGTGTGTGTGTGTGTGTGTGCGTGCGTGCGTGCGTGCGTGCGTGCGTGCGTGCGTGCGTGCGTGCGTGCGTGCGTGTGTGTGTGTGTGTGAGAGGGAGGAGGTTGTGTATTCTTTATTGATTGTAAATGTGTGTGAATGTCAACATGTGTGACTGAATATGTGTGTGTGTGTGTGTGTGTGTGGGTGTGTGTGTGTGTGTGCGTGCGTGCGTGCGTGCGTGCGTGCGTACGTGCGGTTGTGTGTGGGTGTGTGTGTGTGTATGAGATGAGTGCATGTGAACTGTGTAGTACATAGTGAACCGTACATAGTTAACTGTACATAGTGCATTGCCTTGTACGGACGTTATTCCCACGACTGCATTAGCATGACAGCATGCTCGTCCGTATGCTGAGAAGGTCAACAGAGCTGCTCACAACCTTACAGTATCTCCTGCTGCATTAAATGTCTTCATTATTGCCAACACAGATGGTGGAGACCCAGGGTGTCAGATGTAGATGAATCACTCTGGATGTGAGAAGTGTGAACACATCAGGCTTGAGTCTACTGTACCAACCAAACACCTCTTTTTTAAGTAAGGAGGTCTCTCTACATCACATCTCCTGAATTAGTTGTGCGGCCACTGACAACATGTTTGAAGAAGTGTTGCATTGTTCTTTTTCCAAAAGTCTGAATTATTTTATGTTTGAAGCTCCCGGTACTGAGTCATTTCCAGCGTTGGTAACGACAACAAGGGGGACCTCGTCTTTAAAGCAAAGTATCTTCTGGTTGTGAATATGAGTACAGTCAGAGATATACATTCTAAAATATGTATATGCATTCTCAAATATACAGTCCAAAAATATACAGTAATATACAGTAATAATGTACAGTAACGTGTAAAATGTGCAGGAATGTACAGGAAGATATACGGGGATATACAGGGATATACTGTTACTCTGTGCTCAGTGAGGCAGTGAGGCACAGTGAGGCGTTGTACAGTCTGACAGCTGTTGGTACGAAACACTTCCTGTGACATTCAGTGCTGCATCTTGGGAGTCTGACGGCCGAATCCACAAAGGCATTGTGCGGCTTTTTATGACGCTATGCCGGTGCAAATAGCGCTGAAACACATTTTGCTATTCACAGAGGAGGCGCAACGGGTTAAATAAGGTGGTAACTGCATTCCATCAGCATTACGTCCGGTGCTATTTGCGCATATTTTAATTAGGTAATATGGAAAGAATATTTCGAAGGAAAATATCACTTTTTGATTTTTAAGTGAGACCGAAATCATCCGGAGACACAGGTTGCCAGCTCAAGCAATTCTTTATCTACTGGATGAAATCAAAGATGATATTGAGCCAGCCACCCAGAGATCTCATGCAATCGTATTTATTATTTAAATATTGTTATTTAACGTTGTCGGCTTTCCCAATGTTGTCGGCGCTATTGATTGATTGATTTTGAAACAAGATTTCGATTTTGCATCATGCTGCATTTTTTTTTGTGTTATGATTTGCTCTTGCTGCTTGTTTTATTATGTCTTCATTATATAAAGTACTTTGAACTGCAATCCTTGTATGAAAGGTGCTATATAAATAACGTTTATTATTATTATTGACTGCACTCACGTTCCAATTGTACCACCAAGCGAAAACGATTGTACCACCGCACACTCATATGCTCCAGAATAAACATTTAATGTATAATGTTTCGTCGGTCCATGAGGAGTAGACGATGGAAACACGCCAATGAAAAGTTTATTCTGGAGTATATGATAATGCAGGTTCTATTATCTTTTTTTTTTTTTTTTTTTTTTTTTTTATTATTGCAAAACAAAAATTATTAAAAGTCAGTACTCAACACATAATGCATAATGAAACTAACAGTCAAGGTGGTTAAAATTACATGCAAGTACAGAAACAAGACAAAAAAAAAAGTCTATAATAATATTTTAACCGTATACAGTGTATATCCAGCGAAATTAACAATTATATAAATGCTTATATAGGACATACCCCTAATACCTATTTTCTAAAACCCTACACACATATGCTCCAGCTCGAACCCCCCCCCTCCCGGACCCCTCCTTGGATAGTACCTCCATTATCCCTCACTCCTAACCAGACACTACCATTATAAGCTAGGTTTTATTCTCTCCACCACTTCTACCCACATTGTAAATGCAGCTGTCGCCTATAGAGGGTGCATGTTTATTTTTATATTTCTTTTTATCTCATGTGACGTATCACGTCCTGTCTCACGCTCTGACGGGCGGTAGTTTTGATCAGTTCTGGGTGAACGTGCCAAACTGGTAGGAGAAGATAGCGCAGCAGATTGTGCACTTTATTTGTCAAAGATAAAGGATTAAAGTGCTAGAGTCTTTGAAGATAACCCCCTTCCCATTGAGCTGCAAGCAGGCCAACGTGTTCTACGGTGGTGATGAACCCGATGCTATGATGCTAACTAGCTCCAGCTAGCCTGTATTAAAGAATATGCATCAATAAACAGCCATCTGTAATTAAAGAACTCGGAGTCCTCGTCGTGCTATCAATGGGCGGCACAGTAGAACACTAGACTGTGAAGTTGAAGACTCCAAATGAGAAGTGAATCACGTCGGGTAGAGGATTGTCTGCAGTTGAAGATGTATCGTCGGGTAGAGGATTGTCTGCAGTTGAAGATGTATCGTCGTGTCTGGTGAACGTGCGGGAAGGAGCTGCAGCTGTGTGCACACGGCTAATCAAGCGAGCTCGTTGAAGAAGACGGCTCGAGATCGGCGCGGGTGCAGGACTCTGCTACCGAACTTTCCACGTAACAGTAAGACTTCACGGCATCCTTCTTAAAGACGCAGCAGACGTTTCCCTACATTGGACTGCATATAGGCAAATGCCATTCACCAAGTTTGACTGACTACACTTCTCAGGTATTGACTTCTCATCCAAGTATTGTTGTAAGCTACAAAGTACAATTGCATTGCAAGTGCGCACATTCTTGAGACTGTATAAGGTTGTTTATATACAGTTTAATACTTTTTGGCCATTTAAGAATAGTTTGATTTCATTCATGAAGTCTAGCTTTATAAGGTTAATTTAGAAAAGGCCAATCTTAAAGGGTATATTCGAACTTAATACTTGTATTTTCATAATAGCCTTCTTGGCTTACTTTTTCATTTCGTTTTTTTTTTATTTGAAATTAGCCTACACTTTTTACGAGTTTTACCAGTATAGTAAGATACTATAATATAAACCTAGGCCTATGGTTTATTTTTTATTTTTCGTAATTTGTATTTCACATTGAAGAAAGGTGTTTTGAATTAGCCTACTTTCTTCAACTAAATTAAGCATTCTATTTTGAATACTTAAGACTTTTGTTGACACTTTATATGATTAAGCTTACACATTTCATAGACTGAATTCATATTAGCCCCCCCTCTTTTTACAGATAATTTTCTTATTCCAAGATATGGTTCATAAATATTTAATGAATACATAATTGATTTATTTTCCACACAGTGACAACAAGTCATACTTACACACTGAAGAAAAGGTAGATTTATTTTCAACTTTATTACTACATTATTACTATTCAGTAAACATGTCACAAGGGGGTGAAATAGAGCAAACTGAAACACAGATTGAGGCAGACGAACTAGACTATAGTGAGCCTGTCGTATCTGCCACTACCGTAACTGAAGCACAGGTTGAGGCAGACAAACTAGACTATAGTGAGCCAGTCGTATCTACCACTACCGTAACCAAAGCACAGGTTGAGACAGACAAGCTAGACGATGGCGACGTATCTACCACAACCTCAAATGAATCTCAGATTGAGTCAGACCAGCTAGACGCTTCCAGCGAGCCAGTCGTATTTACCTCATCAGACTTGCCTCCTCTAGCTAAGGCAGATTCTACACAGCCTAGGAAAAGTGAACGCACTCGGACACGTTCTGAAAAGGGACAGGCTCTTGTAGACGATAAGGTGACGGATCTAAAGGTGAATTTCAAAAGGGCATATGAGAGGTGGAAACTCAACATAAATAAACTGAAAAGATCCATCAAGTATAAGGACGACTCTGACCTAAGGGAGATCATAGCCAGAGTAAATTCAGCCCAAATTGAGATTGATGGTATTTATCTAAAAATGAGAGACACTTTACATCCCGATCATCCAGACTCAGAAACCCGTAGAAGGAATGATGCATGCCAATCGATTACCAGGACTGCTAATAAAAAAGCCCAGCGGTTCCTCAACGACGGTGGTTCCGTATTCTCAACCTGGCCTGATGCTGAATCAGTGTTCGAATCTACAAGTTCCCAAACCTCCTTCTCAAGGACCAGACGGTCTATACAGTCTTCACACATGTCACACGACGCAATACGAGCTGCAGCGGAAGCAGCCGCAACTACAGAGGTACTAAAAATTATGAAAGAACAGCATGAGCAAGAAGAAGAAATCCGAAGACTGGAGCAGGAAGATGAAAGGCTGTCGGCTGAAAACGACGCAGAGAACGCCAAGAAAAGAGTTCTATTCAGCACGGAAAGTGCTGCTAGGAAAACAAAGCTAGAAGCAAAAAAGAGAGAAGTGGGACGGTTAGAGGAACTCAAGAAACTCAACGCAGCTAAGGCAAAGCTAAAGGTTTACACTGAAAGCGTTCATAATGACGATGAGGAAGATCATCTGTGGGTACCTCTTCTACACTATCCTTCAGCACATTCGCTAGCTCTCCCCCCACAAGAAGAACTGCGTCCTCATGCGCCTCCAGTGTATCAACCCAACCCCAATCCGACAAGTCAAGCTCAAGCCTCACAGCCCTACCAGGCCACAGTTACCAATAACTCGACCTCACCTGCACCTATCTTTACCCCAGTGTCTGTGCCACAAACAGTCACATCTCACAACATTTCTAATGATCTTGTGAGAACCTTAGCCGAAGCCATAACAGCTAATCGTATTCCAATCCCAGAGCCTGCGGTCTACATGGGAGATCCGCTAAAGTATAATGATTGGAAGCTTTCGTTCTCCACTCTAATTGATAGGAAGAATCTGCCGGTTCCAGAGAAGCTGTTTTTCTTACGCAAGTACGTCGGCGGTGCTGTCAAGAAGGCTATTGAAGGGCATTTCCTGGCCGGAACAGAATCCGCTTACCTTGCCGCCTGGAATGTGCTGGAAGACAGATTTGGCGATCCCTTCCTAATCGGTCAAGCATATAGGGACAAGATCCACGCATGGCGCAAAATTGGCCCCAAGGATAATCAAGATCTGCGTGAATTTGCAGACTTTCTCAGCAGCATTGAATCAGCTATGCCTTATGTACAAGGATTACAAGTTCTCAATGACTGTGTCGAGAACCAAAGGATAGCGGTAAAACTACCTGACTGGTGCAGCTCACGGTGGAACCGCACAGTCGTAACAATCCAGGACGAAACCAAGGCATTCCCTGACTTCAAGGTCTTCGTGTCATTTCTCAGAAAAGAGGCTCGTATTGCCTGTCACCCTATCACTTCATGGCAAGCTATGAACCCAAAAGAAGAGAAAACAAAGCCAAGCGAGCAAGACAATTCTAAGGAATATCGAAACCGCAACATTGGTGCCAAAACCTTCACTACAAGCTCGAGTGAAAAGACAGACAACAAGTGTCTGTTCTGTAAGAAGGCAAACCACACTCTCCATAAGAGTTACAGGTTCATCGAAAAACCTATGGAAGAGAGAGTCACGTTTGTACACCAGGAGAGACTCTGTTTTGGCTGCCTTGAAACTGGCCATCAAGCCAAGGTCTGCAAATCTAGAAGCAAATGCGACACATGTGAAAGACCTCACCCAACATCCTTACATCAAACCCGTGAGAAGGAAGACCAGCCAAAAAGAAAAGACAAAGACAAGGGGTCCAAACCAGAGACGACACAAGAGGCAGATGAAGCTACCGCTCTTAGAATCGTACAAGACAAGAGTGGCACCCACACCTCACCAATCGTTCCAGTCTATATCTCCACACCGACTGAACCAGACAAAGAAGTACTAGTGTATGCTCTGCTCGACACTCAGAGCGACACTACTTTCATTCTGAAAGATGTAGCTGACAAACTGAACATCACACAAGATCCAGTAAAGCTCAAGATATCTACCATCACATCAAGAACAAAGGTTGTGTCCAGTGCAAAGGTGACAGGTCTACAAGTGCGAGGTATCGGGTCTCAAATCAAGATCAAGCTCCCAGTAAGTTACACTAGGGAATACATACCAGCAAACAGATCTCATATACCCACAAGAGAAACGGCAAAGTCCTGGCCACACTTGGAGCATCTTGCAGATGAGATGTCCCCAATACTCGACTGTGAGGTAGGGTTATTAATCGGCTATAACTGTTCCCAAGCCCTAGCTCCCAGAGATGTTGTCCATGGCAGCGAAGATCAGCCTTTCGCGCTCAAGTCTGCACTGGGTTGGAGCATCGTTGGCTACAACAGCCCTGCCACTGACTACGAAGATGAAATAGGTGTCACTCATCGCATCATCACAAAACAAGTCACACCTACCACCATGGCTCACTTAGAGCTCAAGTCTGAAGTCCAATTCGCCTACCGAACTCAAGTGAAAGAAATGATCTCTCCATCAGACATAATCAAGGTGTTCGAGTTAGACTTCGCTGAAAGGACATGTGAAGAAGTTTCAATATCACAAGAAGACTTCCAGTTCCTCGCAAAACTGAAGGGAAGCATCAAGCAGAAGCCGGACGGACACTACGAGATGCCGTTGCCTTTCAAGGAAGAAAGGCCAAGTCTGCCAAACAACAGAGCATGTGCAGAACATCGACTGAAATGCCTGGAGAAGCGTCTAAAAAGGGATGAGAAATACTGCAAGGATTATGTGACTTTCATGGAGGACATAATTGCAAGAGGCGACGCTGAAAGGGTCACAGAGACTGAAATGGAAAGTCAAATAGCATGGTATATCCCTCACCATGGGGTTTACCACCCCCAAAAGCCCGGGAAGATTCGAGTGGTATTCGATTGCTCCGCCAAGTTTCGCAACACGTCGCTAAACGAGCACCTGCTGACTGGACCAGACCTCACAAATGCACTCGTTGGAGTCTTGTGTCGTTTCAGAAAGGGACAGGTGGCCATCATGTGTGATGTGGAGCGTATGTTTCACCAGTTTCATGTCGCACCACAAGACCAAGACTACCTCCGATTCCTGTGGTGGGACAAAGGCAAGATGACAGATCCACCATCGGTGTATCGCATGAAGGTCCACTTGTTTGGTGCTGCATCTTCGCCAGGATGCGCCAACTTCGGACTCAAGCACCTGGCAGCAGAAGGAAGAACAAAGTTCAGCGAATCAACAGTGAAGTCCATTCAACGGAACTTTTACGTCGATGATGGACTGACAAGTGTGGACAGTGAAACCGAAGCGATCCAGCTTGTCCAAGAAGCAAGAGAGCTCTGCAGAACCGGGAAGCTCCGCTTACACAAGTTCATAAGTAACAACAAGAAGGTGATCGAATCAATCCCAAAGGAAGAGTGTGCTGAAGGAGTAACCAACCTGGACATGGCGCTCGGAGAACACAAGATGGAACGAGCTCTCGGGGTCCAATGGTGCATCAGTTCAGACAAGTTCCAGTTTCGAGTTGCACTCAAGATGAACCCTTTCACCAGAAGAGGAGTGCTGTCTACTGTAGCCTCGATCTTCGACCCCCTTGGATTCCTCGCACCTTTCATCCTAACAGGAAGGATGATCCTACAAAGGATGTGCCAAGACAAGATAGGTTGGGACGAGCCAGCTCCTGATGAGCTCAAGCCACATTGGGAAGCCTGGCTACAAGACCTCCACAATCTGTCTTCGGTGGAAATACCACGGTGCTATGCTCCATCTATAGCCAAAGAAGTTCAGCAGTATGAACTCCACCATTTCGCTGATGCTAGTTCATCTGGCTACGGAGAATGTTCTTATCTCAGAACTGTTTCCAAGACTGAAGAAGTCCACTGCACTCTTGTTATGGGAAAGGCGAGAGTCGCACCAATTAAAGTAACAACAATCCCAAGATTGGAACTTTCGGCCGCAGTAGTAGCCACAAGGACAAGCGATCTGCTCAAACGAGAGATGGAACTGGAAGACATACGGGAGTATTTTTGGACCGACTCAAAGGTCGTCCTTGGGTACATTAATAACGATGCAAAGCGGTTCCATGTATTTGTAGCTAATCGGATCCAGCGGATCAAAGCAAGTACAGAAGCAAGACAGTGGCGATATGTTGCCTCTGAAGATAACCCAGCTGACCACGCGTCTCGCGGGCTCCCTGCCAAAGGGCTTGTGGAGTCAAACTGGTTCACGGGGCCCAGTTTCTTATGGCAAAGAGAACTCCCAAAGGAAGAAGAGACTAAGGCTGAAGACGTCGACAGTGAAGATCCAGAACTCAAAAGAGCACAGGTTCTTACGACCAGAGCTACGGAGGAGAGATCGCTGTCAGATCGCCTGGAGAAGTTCTCAGATTGGAGAAGGGCAGTAAAGGCCATAGCAAGACTCAAGCGTTGTGCAAAAGAAGCAAGCGGTCTAAAGACAAGATTGGTTGAAAGTACCACTCTTGAAGAAAGACAAGAAGCTGAACAATTCGTAATCCAAGTAGTTCAAAGAGAAGCGTTCAGTGAAGAGATAAAGGCTCTAAGCCGAGAGAAAGAGGTTCCTGAGAACAAGTCAACCTACCTGCACACATTAAGCCCCTTCGTTGACAGCCTTGGTACACTGAGGGTGGGAGGAAGATTGACCCACGCCGCACTCCATCCACATGTCAGACACCCAGCCATTCTTCCAAAAGGACATCACGTCTCTCGTCTTCTAGTCAAGCACTACCACGAGAAGGTGTGTCATCAGGGTCGCGGAATGACAATCAATGAAGTACGCGCCAATGGAATCTGGATTCTCGGATGTAGTAGCGAAGTGTCATCTCTCATCTTCAAATGCATCAAGTGCAGGAAGTACAGAAAATAGAATCAGGAACAAAAAATGGCCGACCTGCCGCTAGAGAGGATGGAGAGTACGCCTCCATTTACGTACAGGACTGTTTCGGACCATTTTATGTCAAAGAAGGAAGGAAGGAGCTGAAGAAATATGGGCTCATATTTACCTGCATGTGCTCAAGAGCCATTCACATCGAGGCACTAGACGACCTTACTACTGACGCCTTTCTGAACGCGTTGCGCTGCTTTATCGCCGTGAGAGGCAACGTAAGACAACTCCAAAGCGATCAAGGCACCAACTTCGTAGGTGCGCGCAACGAGTTCCAAGAGTTGATGAGAGGACTAACTGAAGAACGCATGAAAGACCTGGGATGCAGCTTCGTCATGAATCCTCCTGCAGCCAGTCACATGGGCGGTGTCTGGGAGAGACAGATCCGTACCGCAGCGCAGCAGATTGTGCACTTTATTTGTCAAAGATAAAGGATTAAAGTGCTAGAGTCTTTGAAGATAACCCCCCTCCCATTGAGCTGCAAGCAGGCCAAAGTGTTCTACGGTGGTGATGAACCCGATGCTATGATGCTAACTAGCTCCAGCTAGCCTGTATTAAAGAATATGCATCAATAAACAGCCATCTGTAATTAAAGAACTCGGAGTCCTCGTCGTGCTATCAATGGGCGGCACACACATTGACATTTTGGATTCGTTGAGACCCAGAATTCTTGCTGTAGATATTTCTTGATATATCACATCGAGATATGTAAGAGACCAAACTTTCCGGCACATTTTTTCCGGTTGAAACCAGCGTGATGCGATCAGTTTTTTAGCTACTGTGATACCCGATAAGACCAATCTCTTTAGCTGTGGATTTACTGCAAACTCAAAAACATCATTTAAAAGCAATACAGAGGGGTGTACTGGTATATTCCAAGATACGAGTTTTGATAATTGATGGGTCACATATTTCCAGAATGCCTTAACTGGTGGGCAGTCCCAATACATGTGCATAAATGTCCCTTCGTCTCAACTAAATGTTACCGGTCCCAATGGGCTACTGGGTACCGGAACAAATCATGTTCTCAGCCGGTCTCCATTCACTCCCTGAAAGCATAGAATATGATCAAGAGGAGTGAAGACACGTGTTGCTCAGTTTACTCCAGAAATTCCTCCGAGAGTTTTATTTCAACAAAACTCTCAATTAAACATCATTCATCAACAATCATCATTGTTTACATTATTTACATGTACATTTGTCCTCTGTACCAATGTCACTGGTTATCAATGTCAATAGTTATCAAACTATTCATTTCTAGTCTTATTATTCACATTTTCCTCCTTTGGGTTCAGTATCAATGGTTGTTCAGATATTCACTTAAAGGCCAACCTTCATGTTGTATTTTTGTTCAATAAACAATGTGGACTAGGCCAACGGTGACTTTCATGAAGAAGGAAAAAAAAGTATTGAAATTGACCCAGTTTTAGCGTTTTTATCAAACATTTTGTCTGCCCAACACAATCACCACGCACGTGGATATTTTAATCAATGGTTCATAACGTGCGTGTGTAATCGAAATTATGTCGTCACAACAGGTGCAGGGCACCAGGGGGCTCACCAGGGGGCGCTGAGAGTCACACACAGCTAGTGGCAGGCACTGAGAGCCTTGCTACTACTAGCCGAATGAAAATGTATCTGTTTCACCTAACAACACTATTGCTCCGTGATCATAGCCATCCATCTCTAAAGCTAACCACTATTTGTAAAAGCCACAACCACGTTACCATATTTGTAATAATGTAAATCATTGTGTCGTTGTACATATTGTGTACACCGTTATAAGCTAACATAGCTTAGCTTGGTAGCTATTGTGCTAACAACATATCCCGACGTCCGGCTCGCTGGCCGGCATGAACGGCCGACACAAAATGGTTCTCTCCTCTCTGTACACCCCCGTCCCCACGGGTACCCTGCCGGGGAGCCCATGGACGCGACAACGGCGGCAGCCATAGGGTGCTCGAGCCCGCCGTAACGCTAGTGGTACACGATAGCTATGAGCTAACTAACGCTACGGCCGCCGCTGTTGTCGCGTCCACAAGCTCCCCGGCAGGACACACGCGAGAACGGGGGCACACAAAGAGGAGAGAACCACTATAGCTAACGTCAGTGTAGTGGTCCCGACTGTAGCCGGGAGGACGGCGTAGCTAATAGGCTAACATTAGTGTACTGGTCCCGACTGTAGCCGGGAGGACGGCGTAGCTAATAGGCTAACATTAGTGTACTGGTCCCGACTGTAGCCGGGAGGACGGCGTAGCTAATAGGCTAACATTAGTGTACTGGTCCCGACTGTAGCCGGGAGGACGGCGGAGCTAATAGGCTAACATTAGTGTACTGGTCCCGACTGTAGAAGGGACGGCGGAGCTATAGGCTAACTGTGATGCACCGAGTGGGCCACCATTGATCAACATGCAGCGACGTGTAGCTTGCATGATGCGTGTGCAGTGCTTTGCCACACAGGTCTGAGAAGAGGACCTGCACATGATTTTACTCGTTCCCCAAACTCCTCTACATGCCCCGATCTCAAATGGTTCACGACAGTAGACATAATGCTAACGTTAGCCAGCGCCATATATCGAGTAGTACTATGACCCGGACGGGCAAGGCATACGTTTCCTGAAGTGACGTCACGGCCGTGCTAGCGTCTGATAAGCTTTTAGATTCGGCTCATTAATATGCACCTGTAGTGACGTCGGCGTTTGATAAGCTTTTTTGATTCGCGCGTGCATGTTATTCGTGCGTGGACCTTTTTAACTCTTTCGGAGTGGCATTTCCGGTGTCAAATGGAAAAAAATTTATAATGAAATTATATACCAATGATGTAAACTACCCATACTTGATCAGTAGGGTTTAACCTGGATGTTGGGCTTTAATTCATTTACATATGCCTCTTGGGTTCAATATCAATGGTCACTTAAAATCATAAGCGCCATATTCATACTTCTCTTTACTGTAATACCAAACATTCACTCTCCACATGCATGTGTGAGTTTTAAGGATAACTCACAATGTAAGATCACACCTTTAAACGAGGGGGGTGAGGGGATAGGAAAGATAGAGGGAGAGGGAGAGAGAGAGAGAGAGAGAGAGAGAGAGAGAGAGAGAGAGAGAGAGAGAGAGAGAGAGAAGAGAGAGAGAGAGGGAGAGGGAGAGAGAGAGAGGGTGGAGAGAGAGAGAGAGAGAGAGAGAGAGAGAGAGAGAGAGAGAGAGAGAGAGAGAGAGAGAGAGAGAGGGTGAAATTGCTTAACTATTCCTCTTTTAGCCAAATGCTTGAACAGTAATTTAAATGCGTATTACAATGTGCTATTGAAACAACAGGTCGCCACATGTCACCAATGTCCATAGGTCAGAGGGCACCAAATATTCCTTTCCTTGAATCATTTGTGTAACTGAGGGGTACAATTCCCTGACTGTATTGTTAGATATGATACTTACTACCACTACCTCTTGTACTTTAGACTCTGGCCACCCAGTACTAGGCATAAATAATTATGGTAAACACTCCCACGTAGATGAAACGATCCAACACAAATGTACCAAGTCGAAAGTCTGCGTTTAATAATAATTAATACATAGCAAAAGGTATGTAGAGCAATCACTTAATTACATTTATGATTTGAAATAGGATGCACTTTTATGGCAAATGAGTATTCGTTGGTATATCAATAGAGAACGTCCAATCTCTGGTGGCGCAGGCGGTAAATACACAACCTGGAATATTTAAGGAATAATAGCAATGATACTTTAATGATTATAGAACTGGATACACTAGGGGGGAATTCCGGTCGCTTGTAAGACAACTGGAGAAGGGGGGGGGGGTAGAGTCTGGCTGTATCCGTCTGGCCGAGGGTATCCTGGGAGAACCCACGGTTGTGCGACTCGGTGCCTCAGCGATCCTCGATCCACAGATGAAAGCAGGTGGACTCTCTGTGGGCCGGCTTCCTCCGGTCCACGATGGAGAGACGTGAAGCGACCTCGTCGTGTAGAGCGTCTCCTCACCTGTCGTCCTCTCCGGGGGGGGGTTTCCAACACACGGCAGTGTTGGTCTTTATCCATAGAATAATCACTGTATACAAAGCATAATCCGTGCCTGGGAAGGCGGGCTGTCGTCGGTAGAATAATCCGGTATGCAGGTCCACTCGCTCGTCGGCTCTGGGGCTCCTCGGGTGCAGCCTCACATGGGGTCGGCCACCCTGGATAAGCAGCCAGTTCTACCCGAAACGATGGGGGTACTGACTACGATAGTATTCTCACCGCACGAAGCACTACATATGAATAGACTATTATTAGCTTAATAGACTACGTCCAACTCGACGATATAGTGCCAAATATGACTATTCAAATATTAATATACACGATGTCTCAATACCGATGGTAGGCCGAACTTGGCCTTACTCCCACACGTGGCGTCGCGGGGAGGCTTTACGTCTGTCACTCTATTGGAGGGTAAGAAACTGGACTAAAAAGGAAGTCCTACTTTAGTAGCGCAGTATATATACGCACTATGAACAAATAGTACCATTAGTGGTGCGGTAGCCAGATTCCTACGCGGAACTAGGACTTGTTCGTACATGTTGAGCGGTACGTTTGAACTGGGTCTGGGGGGTATGGCAGCCTGGCACCAAGGTCTCGACCAATAGTAGAATGGAGACTATTATGGGATGTTCAGTAGGCTAGAATGGATATTCAATGCATATTGTACAAGGAATATACAAGGGATATCAGGGAATATTAGAGAATATACAAATACAATTAAATATATATATATAAATAAATATATATATTCGGTTTAATCTGGCCCTTCACAACAGCCACCCCCTGATTGGTCCCAGACCTAATCAGTTAAGCAGAGACAGATTAATCGCGTTGTCTATTTACACATAAGGGTTTGCTGTAGGGGTCAGTCAACTTCACAAAGTCATAGGGTTATAGGGTCATGGTCATCATCGATTGTGTCTGGGAGTCGGGGCAGTTCTATGAGCCTCGCCACGGGACGGGTGTAAGTGCGACCCTGGACAAGCACTTCAGCTGCTCGGACCTTGCCGTCGGCACCGGTGATCACTTTGCTTACGCGGCCGGCCGGCCACATAGCTCTGGGCAGTGATTGATCAATAATCATGACGACTGTTCCTTCTGTCACATTGTCTCTCTCCTTTACCCACTTCTGGCGGGTCTGTAGAGACGGTAGGTAGTGCAGTAGGAAACTGCTCCAAAACTTGTCGGCTAATACTTGGCTGTACCTCCACATTCGTCGGCCGCTCGCTTCTTCAGGCCGGTACATTGTCTGGGGTAACGCGGGATCTAGCCGCCCCATCAGGAGTGTGTTGGGGGTAACTGGGTCGATATCCGCCACATCGCTGGAGACGTAGCCGAGGGGCTTAGAGTTCAATACTCCCTCAATCTCATTAGGTCATTAGGACTTCTTCCGCCACAGTCTGGGCCCCAAGTACTGCGTACAGGGCTGTCTTTATGGAACGCACTTCCCGTTCCCAAGTACCACCGAAGTGGGGTGCGTTTGGGGGGTTGAATTGGAAGTCAATCTGTGCTGGAGCGAGGTGGGTCTTAAGTTCTGGGCCCATAGCTTGGAAGCTCTCTCTCAGCTCTCTTTCGCCGCCTTTGAAGTTTGTCCCATGATCGGACAATAGTGTAGACGGTCTTCCTTTCCGTGATGTGAATCTACGGAAGGCCATAAGGAATGAGTCTGTGCTCATGGTCGGGAGAAGCTCGATGTGTATCGCTCTGGTGGTCATGCATTTGAATACAATACCCCACCGCTTCTCGGTTCCTCTTCCTTTCTTTATGTGCAGCGGGCCAAAGCAGTCCATACCCGTTGAGTGGAATGGCTTGTCACCGATTCGGAGGCGACATGGAGGAAGGTCAGCCATCCTTGGTATGCTGGGCTGCGCGCGCCACTTGCGGCAGTCTAGACATGTTCGCTGGAAGCGTCGTACCGCCTCTCTTCCTTGTAGGATCCAGTAACGACGTCTGATCTCCGCGAAGACTCTTTCTGCTCCTGCGTGATGTACATCCTCATCGTATTTCTTTATAATCAGCTCTGTGACCTGGTGTCGGCTGTTCAATACGATCGGGTATTTAATGTCATCCGGTAGATTGGGGGCTCTGCGTAGGCGACCACCCACTCTGATGAGGGTATGAGCGTCGCTCTCGGGGGCGAGATGAATTAATCTGCTGTCGGATGGGACGGGCTTTCCTCCCTGTAGACAGGCCAATTCATCGGGGAACGAGTCTCTCTGGGCTCGCTGCAGTAGAAGCAATTCTGCTTCCTCGTAGTTAGCTGCTGACATTTCAGCGGGGGACTTACACTCCGGGTGGTGCCGCAGGAATGTCCTTTGTTGTGCACTCTCTATGGTAGTGCAATCATCTATGTTGGGGTCTGCGGAGATAACAGTGCTCAATCCACTGAACATAGGTTTCTTATTCTCAGCCTCCTCTTGACTTGCTTCCCTCGGGATAGGCGTGGGCCACTCTCCTTCCGGGAGCTTTAGGAATGCTGGGCCGTCACTGTAGACATTGCGACGGGTGAGGTCATCTAGGGGCATTCCCCGGGTGATGACGTCAGCTGGGTTCTGTTTTGTATCAACGTAGCGCCACTCTGTTTCTCCGGTTAACTCTTCGGTTAAGTCTTGAATCTCGGTGACTCTGACTCCCACGAAGACTTTGTACTTGCATGAGTCCGATTTGATCCAGGCGAGTACTGTCGTGGAATCTGACCACAGGATTGTTCTAGACACCGGTATGGTGAGCTCACGTTGGATGAGCGTGGCTAGGTGCGCTCCGGCTAGGGCTGCGCAGAGCTCTAGACGTGGGATAGATTGTTGCTTGCGTGGGGCTATTCTCGAGCGGGCGAGGACAAATGCTGTGTAGATCTCTCCCCCCTCTTCTTGGGCCCGCAAGTAGGCTACTGATCCGTATGCGACCTCTGAGGCGTCACTGAAGACGTGTAAGTCCATTTTACATGTCTCTGGCCTCACCGTGGGTGGGAAGTAGCTTCGGCGCATATTAACGCCTGGGAGTGAGTGGAGCTCCATCTCCCACTCTCTCCAGGTGGATGCAAGGTGTGCGGGAATGGGGTCGTCCCAGCCCTGGTCCTTGTCCCACAATGCTCGTACAATCATTTTTGCCCTGGTGGTGTACGGTAGAATACATCCTAGCGGGTCATATTGTCGGGCGAGTGTTGTGTACACACTCCGTCTGGTGGTCGGCGCCGCCGCCGGCCTTCCCTGCTCCGTAGTCAGGGGCTTGTGTCTGTAGTGAAGCGAATCTGTTTTGAATCGCCACACCAATCCCAGGGTCATCTCCTGGGCTTCTCCCGGGATTGTAGCCATCCAGGTCTCGCTGCTGGCTGCCTTGTCCTCGGAGGAGAGGCTGCGCAGTACTTGCGGATCGCTGCTGGCCCACTGCCTGAGATCAAAGCCGCCTTTGATCAATGAGGCGCGGAGTTTAATCAGGAGAGCCTCGGCTTCTTCCTGGGTTGAAAGGCTTTGTAGACAGTTGTCTACGTAGAAGCTGTTCTTTACGCTGTGTCGGACCTCTTCGTCCGCTGCTGGGTCCTCTGCTACATGTTTCTGTAGTGCAAATGTAGCACAGCAGGGGCTGCACGTCGTTCCGAAGGGGAGGACTTCCCATTGGTAGATGGCTGGGTGCTCATCTCCTGGCTTCTCTCTCCATAGGAACCGTAACAGGGGCTTGTCCTCCTCTACTAATCTCACCTGCAGGAACATTCCTTTAATGTCCCCGCTGATGGCCACCTTTTCCTGGCGGAAGCGGAGTAGAACGCCGAGTAGGGAGGGGCCGAGTGTGGGACCGGGCAGTAACTCTTTATTCAGATTTTGGGATCCGATCTGGTAGCTGCAGTTAAATACTATGCAGTCTTTACCGTTGTGATGGACCTTGTGGTGAGGCACGTACCACGATTCAGTGGTCTGGTCAGCCTCTTTAATGTCCATCTTTGTGACGTGTCCCGCTGTGATGAGCTTCTCAATCTCGGCGCGGTATACACTCTCTTGGGCGGGGTTCTTGGCTAAGCGCCGCTCCGTGTTCAGCAGGTACCGTTCTGTGGCGTCTGTCTTGGCGTGGAAAGTAGGCATTCCTTCTCGCCGCAGGAGTGGCGTGGCGTATCTCAACACGCCGTTGACCGGGACTCTCTTGGTCCCTGTCTCGAGGAGGTGAATGGCGTAAATGTCATCTTTAGAGCGAATGTCTTTCTTTCCGTTCTTAAAGGGCATTTGTTCCAAGGTCCATAGCCGCTCTACGTGTTGCAGGAGTGCGGTTTCTCCCTCTGTGACTCGGGAGTGGAGACATCTAGTGGCTGTACTTCGGTTGAGAGATTTGGCGAGCGGGCCTTGAAGAGTCCATCCCAAACGGGTCTCGACTGCTGCAGGACAGCCTCGGGGTCCGGTATGAACCCGGTCTATCGGGACAATGAGGTCTGCATGGTCGGAGCCTATCAACAGGGTCGGCATAGCATTGTCTATGAGCGGGATCGGTAACTTGCGCAGATGTGCATATTTCTCCATCAGCTTGGCGACGGGGTATGTGTACCGCGACAGTCCTATTTCTTGGCTGGTGAAAGCGTCTGTAATCTGGTACCGTCGCTCAGGCTGGCCGCTTGCTGCGATAGAGAATGAGACATTCTCGCCCTTTATCGTCTTCAAATCTCGTCTTATTGTCCGAATTGTCATTTGGGTTTCGCTTCCCCGCAGCCCTAGCTGGGCCGCAGCGGAGGCGAGCAGAAGGGTCTTCTCTGACCCGTCATCGAGGACGGCGTAAGTGTCCAGGACTTTATTCTGGTAGCTTAGTGTCACACGCACTACTTTTAGGAGTACTCGGGCTCCACTGCTGCTGGCGGGATCGATGTACATGACGCTCGCTTTGCTGCTGGATGGTGCGGGTGAAGGGCGCCGTCTGTTACTGTCGTGAAGTATGTCCAGATGGGCTCCATCGCACTTGGTGCACCTTTTCTTTAAGCGGCATTCGGCTGCCATGTGTGAGCGCGCACAGCGAAAACAGCGCTTGTTGGACTTTATCCATTGACTTGCTTCCTCCGCGTTCAGCTTGGGGAAGGAGTCACATTGCGCTAGCCGGTGTTCTTTCTCACAGTAGGGGCACACTATCTTCCACTTCTCCGTTCTGGAGGGGGTACTGTGGCTCCTGCTGCTCGGTACTGACTCCGATTGGTGCATCACAGTCACCGATCTTCTTCCATCAGTTAGTCGTCTGGTTCCTTCTCTGGAGCCAGGGGTGCTCCGTCCGAATGTATCTAGCCGTAGGCTGCTGACTTCTCTCGCCAGGAAGTCTGCTAGATCGAGGAGGTTCGGTTCGGGGCCATTCGGGTCTCGGTGGTCTCTCTGCCGCCTAAAACGCTCCTGTCGAGCGGGCGGCAGCTTCTCCAAGATCCTTTCCACATTTGAGTTGGCGTAAAGTTCATGCCTCCCCTTCTCTCTCTGCGCTCCCAACATCCCTACCAGGGACTGCACTCTGATGGACAGGTCGTCCAGTGCTCGATTGTCTATTGCTGGGGGTAAGCGGTCGATGTGTCGGATCTCCTGGATCACGTAATCCCATATGCGCCCATACCTCTGGTCCAATGCTACCAGCGCTGCTGTGTATGGGGTGGTGGAAGTCGCGTAGGCGAGCGCTATATTATGTGCGCGGGGTACCTTTAAGTGCTTCAGTAGGATGGCGTATTTATGGCGTTCATCCAATACATCCACCAACATGGTCTCCAGACACATGCGGAGTTCTGTATACTGGGCCCGGTTCTCTTGGGTGAAGTCGGGTACCATAGGCGTGCCAATGTATGACGCTGACTGTGGATACATCGGCGAGCGTTGGGGGAGAGGCCTCCTAGGCGAGTCTCCTCCCGCTCCTTGGTATGGGCTGGTACCGGCAGTGTACCATGGCCCGCTTGTCCAGGTGCTGTTCCTCGGTGCGGGTCGTGCGTCGTGCTCACCCGTGTATAGAGTCGGGGGTCTGTAGCGCAGCTCCGCGGGAGTATAGCCTGGGCTGTACCGGACCTCCTGGTCCGGTAGAGTACTGTGCTGTCGTCGGGCGCGGTTCTCCTCCTCTTCCTCTTCGTCTTCAGTTAGGTCATCCAGTGCTTGTAGTCTCTGGTTTAGCCTCTCCACAGGATATGCTGCTCCTTCCCGGTTGCTAGGTCTCGCTTGTAGGGACGAGTTCCTGGAGCCTCTGGCGGAGGGAGAGGGTGTTGTCCGTCTGATCAGCTGTTCTATTAGTTGCGCTTGCTGTCTGTCGCGCTCTGCGTCCCGTAGAGCACCAGCAGCTGCTCGCTGGCTGTCTGCTCGGTCTCGGGCCACATTCTCTTCCATCTGAATGCGTCTTATTTCTAGACGTATATGCTCTTCTTTGCTCCGCTGCTGGATCTGCAGTCGGTCGCGTTCAGCAGCGGCGTTCAGGCTGATGAGGAAGGCCTGCTGTAGGGTCCTCTCTGCCTCGCTGGGAGAAGGCGGTTGTATAGGGGAGCCTTCCCTCGGGGTACTCCTTGCGGAGCCTTGGAGCTCTATCTCCACGGTGCTCTCCCCGTCTTCTTCCGTGCCGAGTTCTCTCTCGGTAGCGTTGTATTCCTCCCGGGACTCATCGGGGACTACTTCTTCAGTACTGGCGGGGTGTGAAGTCATGTCTGGTTCCCACTGGTCCCCACCGTGAGCTTGGTCAGTTACATTAGAACCCGTAGGGGCCTCTATGGTCGGGGTAGTCTGGGCGTTGGGGTTAGACATACTTTTACTTTCTAGTTTTACCGCGTTTACTGTTAGTAGAAGACTAGGTTGTTGACTGACAGCGTAAGCCTCTAAGTACTGAGGGAGCCGTCGTTCGCGCTGCGGGCGTTGGTTAGGAGGATCGTTTCGTGGAGTGTTCATCATAGGCCATTTCAATATTAATAACACTATATTAATATTACACTAATTACCATCCGGCTCGAAGGACCAATTGTAACTGAGGGGTACAATTCCCTGACTGTATTGTTAGATATGATACTTACTACCACTACCTCTTGTACTTTAGACTCTGGCCACCCAGTACTAGGCATAAATAATTATGGTAAACACTCCCACGTAGATGAAACGATCCAACACAAATGTACCAAGTCGAAAGTCTGCGTTTAATAATAATTAATACATAGCAAAAGGTATGTAGAGCAATCACTTAATTACATTTATGATTTGAAATAGGATGCACTTTTATGGCAAATGAGTATTCGTTGGTATATCAATAGAGAACGTCCAATCTCTGGTGGCGCAGGCGGTAAATACACAACCTGGAATATTTAAGGAATAATAGCAATGATAATGATTATAGAACTGGATACACTAGGGGGGAATTCCGGTCGCTTGTAAGACAACTGGAGAAGGGGGGGGGGGTAGAGTCTGGCTGTATCCGTCTGGCCGAGGGTATCCTGGGAGAACCCATGGTTGTGCGGCTCGGTGCCTCAGCGATCCTCGATCCACAGATGAAAGCAGGTGGACTCTCTGTGGGCCGGCTTCCTCCGGTCCACGATGGAGAGACGTGAAGCGACCTCGTCGTGTAGAGCGTCTCCTCACCTGTCGTCCTCTCCGGGGGGGGGTTTCCAACACACGGCAGTGTTGGTCTTTATCCATAGAATAATCACTGTATACAAAGCATAATCCGTGCCTGGGAAGGCGGGCTGTCGTCGGTAGAATAATCCGGTATGCAGGTCCACTCGCTCGTCGGCTCTGGGGCTCCTCGGGTGCAGCCTCACATGGGGTCGGCCACCCTGGATAAGCAGCCAGTTCTACCCGAAACGATGGGGGTACTGACTACGATAGTATTCTCACCGCACGAAGCACTACATATGAATAGACTATTATTAGCTTAATAGACTACGTCCAACTCGACGATATAGTGCCAAATATGACTATTCAAATATTAATATACACGATGTCTCAATACCGATGGTAGGCCGAACTTGGCCTTACTCCTACACGTGGCATCGTGGGGAGGCTTTACGTCTGTCACTCTATTGGAGGGTAAGAAACTGGACTAAAAAGGAAGTCCTACTTTAGTAGCGCAGTATATATACGCACTATGAACAAATAGTACCATTAGTGGTGCGGTAGCCAGATTCCTACGCGGAACTAGGACTTGTTCGTACATGTTGAGCGGTACGTTTGAACTGGGTCTGGGGGGTATGGCAGCCTGGCACCAAGGTCTCAACCAATAGTAGAATGGAGACTATTATGGGATGTTCAGTAGGCTAGAATGGATATTCAATGCATATTGTACAAGGAATATACAAGGGATATCAGGGAATATTAGAGAATATACAAATACAATTAAATATATATATATATAAATAAATATATATATTCGGTTTAATCTGGCCCTTCACAACAATTAGCTTTTATTACAACATCACAAAATGGTGTCTCCTTAGCATTCAGCTCTGACTGGAGGTGTATCGTGACATGTCCGTCCTGGTGACGTATGCGTACTGCGGCCTTCAGACACATTTTCAGGGATAGTGATTACCCTTATTCCATATTTTCGTTAGGTCACCTTATTTCACATTATAGTCAAACGACCTTACTTCACATTATAATCAAGCGCTCAGGTTTTAGCATTGAATAAGCAAGTCACAATGTACCTTAATACTGTAATATAACGTCTTTTATACCCCAGCGGCAGGTATGCGCTGCTAGTATTTGATAAAGTGGAACACGCTATTTTCCCTCGCGGCCAATGCATATCACAATGTGCGTGCACATAACATATTTTATATTCTTACTGACATTGTTAAACATTCAACTAATTTCACAATTCTTGTTACTCATTTCACCTAACGTTTTTTATAACTTCTAAACTATAGTGTTTTCGGTACTTTTCACAGTGTACTAACCTGAAAGCATAGAATATGATCAAGAGGAGTGAAGACACGTGTTGCTCAGTTTACTCCAGAAATTCCTCTGGCGTGAGAGGGCGGAAACCGTCACCTAGGGGGACCTGGCGCATCACCTGAACTACATGGTTCCGATCTTTTTTTTTTATATCTACTTTTTCTCCCATTTTCTATTTTTCTCCCATCCCAATTTTGTATCGTCCAATTCTACCCTCCCCTGTCTCGAACGCTGTTAGGCCATGCCTCCCACAAGCCGGCTGTAATGTGGACTAAGCCTTACATCCAGTGATGGGCAGTAGCTAGCTACAAGTAGCGACACTACATAGCTTAACTACAATTCTCAGTAGCATGCTGGTAGCGTCGCTACTTTTTAACCAGGGTAGCGGTCTCTGTAGCGGAGCTATTTATAGAACGAAGTAGTGACGTAGCGACGAGAAACGTTACACGCTACTTTCGGGAGAAACAGTCTAGACTAGAAGATTTATGAGGAGAAAAAAAAACTCCCCGTAAAAAACCCACTATGATTGGTTGGTTGGTTTAGATATTAGTATGACGACTCACGATTGGGTATGGTAGGCCAATCAGAGGCAGGATAGGGCGGGACTCCAGCCGCAAAGCGGGAAGTGAAAATCAAAACATAGACGTACTGAATGAATGCAATTTAACGGATTACATGAACCAGTCCGCGCGAAATGCCAGAGGGGTTCGATGACATTGATGAAGATGATGATGTCAATAACAACAATGCCTCTCCATGGCCCTATCTGGGACACATTTATGAGTTTGACTGAAAAAACGGCTAAAACATATGCTGCTCTCAACACGTCCAGCACTAACTTGAGAACACATTCAGGTGAGCTGATGAAAATCAACTGTTCCCAAACAGCACACAAGTCAGTACACTTTTTGTCAACAGCTTTAACTAACAGATAGCTGCTATCATGATGATGTTTCACTGTAGGCAGAAAATGAACAATATTATGGGGGTGGAGAAAAGAAAAAAGAGGGAAAAGCAGTGGTTCTCAACCTGTGGGACAGGACCCCCAGGGGGGGTCCCCACATGATTTTGGGGCCATGGAATGTTTTGTGAGTTACATATTTAAATACATTTGGTCATTTAGCTGACACTTTCATTCAAAGCAACTTACAAATTGTGTACAACAAGTCAGCAGGAGTGGTACATATCTAGCAGCCAAGGATAAGTAGTATTGTTTGTCAGTGTCAAGCTTGAGTGTTATACTCTGAGTACATACTGTAGTAGTATAGACATATTAGCATAGTTGGTAGTAGTATATACATGGTAGCATAATACTAGTAAAATGAAGTAAAACAGTTACAATTCAGATATTGAAGAAGTGTGTTTTTGGTTGATAAAGTGGGCAGGTTTCAGAAGATGCAGAGTTTATGGATAAATAATACATAAAGATAGAATAGAAAAGAAAAAGACCATTACTGCATCAAAAGTAATCAACAAACTATACTATAAAAACTGATAAAACCAAATGGTCTCTTTCTTTTCTTTTGTAGAGGCTGCACCCAGCTAAACTTGCCTTCCTGGATTTTGTACATAATACGAGTTCATGTTAAAAGGATGACACAAAAAGCCAGGCCGAGGGCTTGTTTCAGTTTTATAATAAACAATCAAACTGAGAATTTTTTTCCTGCCTATTTGTTTGGTGGAAACTTGATCACGAAGTAAAAAACAAAAACAAAAAAGTAGTGCCGATGTAGCTAGCTATTTTTGCCATGTTCTTGTAGTGTAGCTTGCTACATTTCTCTGGGGATAGCTTCCATTGTAGTTGAGCTATATTTAATCGAGAGTAACTTGTAGTGTAGCTTGCTACATTTTCCAAGTAGCTTGCCCATCACTGCTTACATCACGTGTCCCCTCCGGTACTCGAGGAAGCAGCAGTCGCATCTTTTCACCTGCACAGCACGATCTCTCAGCGTCGGGGGTCTGCGTTTGGAGGGCACGCCGCCCCAGTCGCTTCCTGATTCTGCTGCGCAGGCGCACCAACCGACCTGTAGGAGTCGCTGTCCACAACGTCCGATCCCCACCCATCAGCTTCCCACCCCCTAATACTGCCAATTGTATTAGTATGAACGACCAGCCAAGCTGATAGCAATGCAGAGAGCTGGGCTCGAACCCAGCGTCTCCTGCATTGGTGGTGAGCGCCTTGCCCACTGCACCACCTAGCCGCCAACATGGTTCCGATCTTAACTTCCGGTCTAATCAATTCTCCATCTCACAGTCAATGTGAACTTGGTTAATTATATTAATGTGTGGCTGGTAATATAAAGTTTACCATAATTCTTCTAATCATGTAAATTAGATAGGTACAATTGCAAAAATTACACAAGAGTATATGCACATATTCTTGAGGATACTACATAAAAATTAAATACAACTTTCTTACTCAAAATATACGTAAATTAGAAAATATCTTCACTGGCACAGTGCTTAAATTCGGTATAAAGATTCAGCACTATGGGCAGGTCTGCTCCAAAAAGAAATGTGTGGATGACATTACAAACAAATGCAATATGGAATAAACAAAATAAACACATTTGGCATCTGGATCGCGAGCAAACTGCGCTGGAGCAAATCAGGAGCAAATTGCACACTTATGGGCATGTTTGCGCTAGTATCTCATCCGTGCAATATCTTTAGTGAATAGCGTGCAAAGACGGAGCAGATACCACACGGAACAGTACAGTAGGCTTACACTTCAAACAGGGTTTTCCATAGTCGCACATCATCACCAGTAGGCTTGGAATGCCTCCTCTGCAAAATCTACTGAGTGCCGTTAGAGGTCCGTGGAAATGTAGCCTTTTACCAGTGTATGTGTCTGTTTACTGTACACATTAATGCACATTAATATTCCACTTATTAGATGTTCTAGCTAATGTCTTCACCAATACGCCCCCATACAGTAGTGCTAGTATTACCATGGAAACTGAACTCATGCGGACCACAAAACCAAAACAGATTAGATAAGGCGTTTACATGCCTCAGTTAATATCAGCACATCCCAGGGATCAGGATTATGTCTTTATGTTGTGTTAAGGCACTGAATTCCATGAAAATTGTATCAAACACTCACCGGCAGGCATCATCATAGGTGTTGCAGCCAAATGACTATTCAGGAATGCAGATTTAATTGGGAATCAATTCAGTTTCTATGAGTTACTCATTATACAGCTGTACTAGTCTGTATGTATGATTATACAATGGCATGCACATTTCTTGATTCTGATTGGCTGAAACAGTCAAGTTAGCCGTTGTTATTTCGTATAACACACTCCACGTGACCCCAGAACCCGCCCACAACCGAATTACTTTTACTTTCTTTTTTTTCGAATGACTCCGCCGTTCATCCTTTTTCTGAATGAAACCAAGATGGCGGACAATAATCTTTATGAATGGATGTATTGATTTCGTCATAACGACTCATTCAAAAAAGATAGTCAACTGGAATATGTTAGTTGTTTACACATATGTTGGATTATGTAATTGGTTTGTCATGACCCATTGTCAAAACAATAATAAATTGCGGGATTTATATGAAGTGTGTTGTTAGATGGCATTCTTTGTAGCACCTCCCTCTGCCTGTTCCAGCTAAGAGGCAAAATAACGACACAGACACTATTTTTCTCAAACTGCACTATAACCGGGAATGTTACCATCAATGTAAATAAACCATAATCACCCTACAAAAACAGTACTGTATTTGTAAATCTGGTATGTCATAAATGTATAGATGTAGCAGTACTGTCTATCTGTATGTCATGTATGTCATATATATGTATATATGTTCTGATGAATTGAAAATGGGGGACCCTGATGTAAGCTGTACTGTATTGTACCCATTCTGCAATCTGTTAATAAAACATCCTGCGCATGATGTAATGCTTAAGAATGACACTCCATCCCTTACACATGCAAACATCTTGGGCAATTTATTTCCATGTTGCAAGAGTGTCAAAAAGGCATGGCTCCCAAATTGGTTAATCTCCAAGCCTTTTTTATTTTTATTTATTGATCTTTTCCCCCCTCCTTTTTCCTCAGATTTTTCTCCCATCCCAATGTTAGTCGTTATGCCAATTCCCAATCCCCTTCCTGGTCGCTGCACACTTACCCCCCACAGTCGGTCTGGGAGAGTGGAGGCTATCACGTGCTTCCTCCGACACACGTCTAGCCAATCAACCGCTTCTTTTCACCTGGCAGCGCAGACTCTCACTGAGAGGGTGTAACGTGTGGAAGGATCACACTACCCCCCTTAAATCCTATCCGCGCTGAGCAGGCGCCCCGACCGAACTGTATGTAGCAGGGTGGATTATCCCTGCTTCGTGGGAACGGTTGCTGGCAGTCACAAGGTAGCTGGACACAGTAGAGCTCCGTCTGACTGCACCCTCGTCTTTGGGCCTGGAGCGTCGACTGGAGGCTGGTAGTGTGAGTGGATGGGGCCCGGGATTTACCAACCTGGTCTGGTACTCTGGTCTTCCTCCCCTGCAGCAGGGCGGTCAGCAGTACTCCCCAACACACTCCCACTTCCCCCAATTGCCCCTTAAGCCCTCCCACACCTAGTGACTGAATTGTAAATAAATACCCTGAGTTCCCCCCGCAAGCAGTACCCTCCCTCAATGACCCTAGAAACCTTACAATGAAAAGGGAAAGGCGGAATAGGAAGGGGTTAATTATGTTAACGTTACCCACACCAAAAGAGTTGTTAAACGGCTCATGGATAGACACGCACACAGATCTCCCATCTAATTCTTTAATGTTATTTATACTGGTCAGTTACAATGATTTAAACCTAGTGACCAATTTGACTGAAGTCCCACTATAGTTCCGTTGGTAACTCCATACCTCATAAACACGTACACCCACCTCTGGGTTAATATCAGGGATAATATACTTCAATGTGTTTGACTCATCGCCCACGTCTGGGTCTTCACCCTGTATAATATCTCCAAAAGGCTTTAATTATACGGCAAGAATAATACCTCTCTAGGCTTTATTTATAATGCACCAGGTCTGTAACTTCCCCACAGGGAAAGGGTTAACTAGATGGGAAAATATTATTAAACACAAACACGGTATCACACTCAAAGAAAATGAAAAGAAATCAAAAGGTGGGCCCACAAATACCTTTACAAAAGCCCTATGCTAATGCCGGCATATATTGTTTATGGGGTACCCCTAGAACTGTGGTTAGCAACGTTAGCTTCGCCCGCGGGCCGCACCACACTGTGTACTGTGTAATAGCTCCGGAGCGTAGATGCTCAATTGTACTCAACCAACATGGCGGCCTCGCCGCGCCACCGTCGTCCGGAAGGCAAGATGGCGTCGAACGCTCTCGGCGAGGGGACTAGCAGGCGGAGCTGGAGCAGAGAGGCAGTGCTGGCTGAGAGCGTGTGCTGGGTGATGGCGACCTCTGTTGGTCGGGACGAACTCCCGTGTGCTGCAGGCAGCCTGGTGTTGATCTGGTTGTAGGCAGCCGGAGCAGACTGGTTGTAGGCAGCCGGAGCAGACTGGTTGTAGACAACTGATTCTGGGTCCACGAGCGTATCTAAGCTCGCCCTCACTAACACTGCAGCTACACTCTGGGTCCTCCGACAGCCCTCCTGCTAGATGGGATATACAATAACGCAGGGCGTTCCTAAACACCGGTCCTCTTCACGCCACGCTGGCGGGACGCCTCCACAGAGAGGATAGCTTTAACTTAAGCCCAACTCGGCTATACCGCCTTGGTTCTAGGATAACTCGTTTTATATCACTAGGGATTTTCAAGGGGGAACATGCAACACGCTTCTACGTTTGCTGTTATAGGATAACCCGTAATATACTCAAGTTCAATACGGGGCTCGTCCAGACACGACCAAACCGATTCAAGTCCAATGTCGAAGAGGCTGGTTCCTCGCACTTCCGTCTACTTCCTCCTCCGTCTCTCGTACGCTCTCTGCCTGCCACCGCGCCCCCTGCTGTTACCGCCTACTAGCTCCACAGGGAAAAGGATTGTAGAATAGAATCCAGTAATGCCGTTTATAATCCATATTTCGGCCGGTAGAAGAAAGAGAAGCTGTTCGTGAGAATATCAATGGAAACTAGTCAACATGTCTTTGTGCACAAAGGGGAGATAAAAGGCAAGTCAGCACATCTGAATAATAGACATATTTTTCAGGTTGCTACATGTAGGAGTCGCTGTTTACAACGACCCGGACCCACCCCGCCAGCTTTCCCACCCTCTAATACTGCCAATTGTATTAGTGTAAACGGCCAGCCAAGCTGGTGACAACGCCGGAGCTGGGAGCTGGATTCGAACAGGCGAATCCAGCGTCTCCAGTGTTGGTGACGAACGCAATCTCCGCTACGCCACCTGACCGCCTAATCTCCAAGCCTTTTAAAGTATCACACATGCGCACACACACACACACACATACTGTACGCACGCACGCGCGCACACACACACACACACACTTCAAACGGAGAGGTCTAATGAGAATACCACCTGTACTATATCGAGTACAGTATATAAACCTAAGTTGGTGGATTCAACCAATCCATGTCTTATGTGTGTCTCTCCTTCCATTTTATAAAGCAATAAAGTGCTTAAAGTAATCCATTAAAACATCATGTACCTTCTCTGGCACAATATCCATGAGCAATACATGAAAACATTATGATTGACAAAGGTGTGATACAAATTGAATGTGATCTGAAAGGAAGGGAAAGGGGCTGATAGATTGTGGATCATCATGGACCAGCTGTGTGTTGACATCATGGACCAGCTGTGTGTTGACATCATGGACCAGCTGTGTGTTGACATCGTGGACCAGTTGTGTGTTGACATCATGGACCAGCTCTGTGTTGACCATCGTGGACCAGCTGTGTGTTGACCATCGTGGACCAGCTGTGTGTTGACATCGTGGACCAGCTGTGTGTTGACCATCGTGGACCTGTGTGTTGACATCGTGGACCAGCTGTGTGTTGACATCGTGGACCAGCTGTGTGTTGACATCATGGACCAGCTCTGTGTTGACCATCATGGACCAGCTGTGTGTTGACATCGTGGACCAGCTGTGTTGACATCGTGGACCAGCTGTGTGTTGACATCGTGGACCAGCTGTGTGTTGACATCATGGACCAGCTGTGTGTTGACCATCGTGGACCAGCTGTGTGTTGACATCGTGGACCAGCTGTGTGTTGACATCGTGGACCAGCTGTGTGTTTACCATCATGGACCAGCTCTGTGTTGACATCATGGACCAGCTGTGTGTTGACATCATGGACCAGCTGTGTGTTGACCATCATGGAGGGAATGCATGCTAGACTGTCGTGGATGAGGGTGGACGAGAGACTAGCATGCAGTTTGATTCGGTTTGAACATTTGTACCTTAGGTAAACCCACTCAATTGTATTATTTGCTTTTATCCACCAATGATAGACATGACCATAATACCAGACATGCTTCAAGTAGTCGCTTTATCCTATCTCTGCCTAGAACCAATGCTCTCAAGAAAACTGCAATGTATAGAGCCATAACATATTGGAATATGATCCCATTACATATCATACGGACGGAAAACAAGGACAGTTTAAAAAAGAAACTTAAAGGAGCCATAATCCGGAAGGAAATCAATATAAATGTATGTCATGCATGAGTGAAGCTGCAGCCATGTTATCCAAAAGTCTTCTGTTAACTTTGTTTTTGTTTTAAAGGTATGGTGAAATGGATTCACATACTGTATGACCTTTTGTTTTATTTTTTATTGATTATGTATGTGATATATGACTGATTTATACTGAATGTTTCATATTTGTATGTGTATATCTGTGAGGACCCCAGCGAGAATAGTCAACACGTCAATGATGACTAATGGGGATCCTAATAAACATAAACATAAACATCATGAAGCAGGAAGCAGCTGCCTGTGGGCCTTTTCAGCTCTTGACTCAATCCAAAACAGAGAAGATAGTGGTGGCAACAGCTCTCTTGGTTGGGTTCAGTTTGTGGAGGAAATGTCCTTCAATCCCAGCCTGGCCGTTTTCCACCATTTAGTCAGGTTCACTATATACTTTCGCCGGATTTTCTTGGGGATTTGCAATACTATACATTTTTGGAAAGGGAATTGTATAAGGAATCAGAAAATCCATGTTTACATTTGCCCAGATGTCTATAAGGCGGCCATATTGGAATTTCCAAAATGGCCACCGTAAAATGTAGGTTTTGTAATATCTCGGCTTCTAAATGAGCTAGAACATTGATTTGAACTTCTAAACCTACATTTTCAGGATCAAGGAATCCAATGGTGGTAGTTACAAAGCTTCTACATTTTACATTAACCCTTCGAGAAAATTACTGGGAGAAATGCAAAATGCATGATTTCTTTTTAAGTATACAAAAACAAATAGATTTTATTATCTTTCATCAAATAGTCTATAATAAATCATTATCATATATACATGTAAAATATCTATAAATTCAGCAAAAGGCCAATACAAAAGGCCAATACAATTATAATCTGATGCGAGCCCCGCCCTCAAAGGTGCAAGGCCACACCCTATAGCAATGGCCTTGTTCTTCAGACTTCTCTTCAGATATTCTCCTAATATTTGTTGTGGACCACACATAGCCTACTATATGTGAAGTGTCATCTCTCAACATTATTCTACCCAGCATTTGATACATGTAAAGTAAGTATTGTGTTCATTTCTACCTCAGACAATTTCAACCGGTTTTATGTCTATAACATCACATTTAAGCTAGCTACTATTACTATTGTGTCATTCATGGTATGATGTTATCATCATGTATCATCAAAATAAAATACAGTAGTTTGCCAACACTAGTTAGTTAACTAAATAAGCTAGCTAACATTACTGTATAGTTTGTGTCATTCATGACTATTGTTTGAGATAGTAGGTCATCAAATTACCCTACATTATAGCTAACACTAGCTAGCCAGCTAACTAACTAAGCTAGCTAACATGGCTACTGTATTATATAGTATAATAAATGTGTGTGTGTGTGTGTGTGTGTATGTGTGTGTGTATATGTATATTATATATGTGTGTGTGTGTGTTTGTGTGTGTGTGTGCGTGTGTGTGTGTGTGTGTGTGTGTGTGTGTGTGTGTGTGTGTGTGTGTGTGTGTGTGTGTGTGTGTGTGTGTGTGTGTGTGTGTGTGTGTGTGTGTGTGTGTGTGTGTGTGTGTGTGTGTGCATGTGTGTGATGTACAGTATCATGAGATCAATATATTTTATTTCCCCTCAGACTTCTAATGTTCTCCTGATATTTGTTGTGGACCACATCAGCCCTACAATCTCTGAGGTGTCATCCCAAGAGGATTATTGTACACAGCATCTGATACATACATCTGATACATAATACAGTAAGTAAGTATTATCTTATTTTTTACCTGACAAAATATGTCAGGCTAGATTTCAACAAGACAAGTATTGCTACTGTAACAAAGCTAGCTAACATGAATTATAGTTTGTCATTCATGACTATTGTTTGAATGAGTAGAGTATGTATCATACATTTTGCCTGTCAACTAGCTTGACAATATGTTCTGTCTTTGCAGTTTCTAAGCATGAGTCAAGAGTCACAAGGTAGAGAAGCGTCATGTCAAGCCGGGGAGTCCGTTAGCTGGAAGCAGTGCATTCTCTGCCAGTCTGATGACAAGAAAGGAGTCCTGGTGCAACACCCTAAATTAGAGTCCTATGGATTTGTACTGCAGGCAGTTCAAGAGAGGGCCAGTTTGAATGATGGGGACTATGTCCAAATCCAAAGGCGACTGCAGAACTGCAGACCAGAAAAACTGTGCAAAGAGCAGGCAGTCTGGCATCGCTCCTGTCACTCAAATGTAACAAACAAGAACCAAATGCAACGTGCAAGAGACCGCAATGCACACGCTTTTACCACAGGACACTACACTGCCAAAAAACGTGGACAGAAAAGAGGAAGCACAGAAATGGATGATCCAGACCTTTCAACATTTAGTTCTTCATCGTCATTCACACGGTCTTATACAAGTCCACTGAATAAGGAACAGTGCTTCTTTTGCCAAAAGGACGATGGCCAACAACTGTACCAGGTCAGGACTGAGAATGCTGGTAAACATCTCAAAGATGCTGTGGAAAGGTCCCATAATACTGCACTGAAGACCAGGCTGAACACCTGCATCTCCCCAGGTGATGCACATGCCATTGATGTCCAATACCACAAAGTTTGCTGGAGAAAAAATGTGTTCCATGCTCTTCGAGAACCTAGCACTAACAAAACTGCCAAAGAAACATTCCTACAAAGGTCGAGTCTGCTTGAGCTGATTAACCTGATGTGGAAACACAAAACCAAGCGTACCTTAGCATGGATGATATTGAAACCACATATATCAATATGCTTGGTTCAGAAGTCTTGGAAACTCATCTACCTGCATTCAGTAGAAAGTGGTTGAAAAAAAGAATCCTCACTGCTTTGCCGCACCTGAAGTCTGTTCGTCCAAAAAACAGAAGGAAGTCACCAATCCTCTACTCCCCAGATGCATGTGAAGCGAACATGGTTAATACAATGACAATTGATAAGGAGGAGAACAGCATGAATACAATCTACAAAGCAGCACAGGTGACAAGGAAAAGCATTGCAACCTTCACCAAGGAGAGACATGTCTTACAGGTATCTAGTGACATTACTGATGTTCCAGCTGAACTAGACACCATGATCCATTGGATAATGGTTGGGCCTGCTGAAAGGCTGGAAACTGAAAAGAGGACCAGAGTTGTTGACCGAGCCACACTGACAGTGAGCCAGAATATCATGGGTTCAAATCCAGTGCACAGATAAAGTACAAGCCAATAAGTGAATCAGCATCATTTAGGTCACCCCATGCACGAGAGAACCCACAGGTTTTGGGGCTGGCACTGACTATCCACCATGACACACGCAACAAGAAGCTGATGGATCTTCTCAATGCTCATGGCTACTCTGTTTCACATGGGCGTGCCCTTCTCATGGAAACTGCTCTGGCCAATGCTGTTGTAGAAAACACCAGAGCACACCAAGGCCTCTATGTACCACCATTCCTGAGGAAGGGGACCTTTGTGTTTTTTGCAGCAGATAACACAGACTTTGCAGAGGACACTTGTGATGGGAAAGGAACCACCCACGGAACAATCACTGCAGTGTACCAGAAGGTTGATCCTTCTAAAGAACTTATTGCAGAGCCTCTCATCATAGGTGATGCACAGAGTCTGTCCGTCACTCCCTACCATGTAGACATACTTCACTGTGACAAAAACCCCAGCAAAACCCCAGCATGCTAAGAGGTCAGAACAGTTTGCCATCAGCAAGGGGATCTCAGAGTCCTATCAACTGACACACCTAGGATGGGTTGTTGCATCTGCATTATCCAGAATGAAAGCAGGAGAAACATCCAGCAAGATTCCAGGCTGGGCAGGATACAACTCACTGTTGTCTGAAAGCCTTCCCTTGACACAGGTTGGAGCCCTGCCACTATTAATGCGCATGCGTCGCCTGAGACGGCCGCTGCTGCAGATCGCTCTACCAGTTTTGTACTTTTTTGTCAAGTTCTACGTCTTTATTGTACATATTCTTTTTACCTGGACACTAGTCCTTATTTATTTAAGTCTGTATATTTTATTTCATTTCATTTTATCCTATTTTATTTTACTCTACTCTTATCCTAGGCAACTTGATTTGATTTGTGTTATTATTCTAATTTGTGACCTGTCCTGTCTAAATGTTTAAATGTTGAGCGATTTGCAGTGTCTAATTTCCCACAGGATAATAAAAGTATTTCTATTCTATTCTATTCTATTGCCAGAGGTGGCCCACGAGTGGTCAACTCTGCTGACTGTGATCATGCAGGCGAATCAGCTGAGGAAGTTGGCAGTTGGGGAAGATCACCCCACAGTCATTACCTTTGACATGTCCCTCTATGAGAAGGTGGTGCAGCTCCTAGATGCCAGACCTGACCTGAAACAGATGGTTGTTCCCAGACTGGGTGAGCTGCATGTCATCATGGCTGCCCTCAGAGCTCTTGGTGCCTCCATGGAGAATTCGGGTATAGATGATGCCTGGATGGAAGCAGATGTGTATGGTCCTGCCACAACAAGGCAAATCCTGAAATGCACACACTACAAGCAAGCTCTCCATGCCCACATCTACTCATATGTAGCACTCTATGAAATGGCTCTAGAGGAATTCTTCAAGGACAACCCACAACTGAAACGTGTGTGCCTGAAGACAACAGAGGGAGTAGAAACTGCCTGCTCGGTAGGTATAGACATCAAGGCTGAATCTGTGAAGCAAGTCAACAGCACCCTCATGGAAGCCTTGACCACTGCTGAATTCATCACAGCATTCCAAGAATGGGAGGAACAAAAATCCAGGCATGCAATGTTCAAGGCCATGATGAGCTACCTACATCGGGTGGAAACAATCCTGTTCTTCGTAGCAGCAACTCGGAATGCTGACCTTGAACTCCATCTGCAGGCTGGAGAAGCACTGAGCAAGCTGTTCTTTGCAATGGATCGCATCAAGTACAAAAGACTCTGGCCAAGATACATTGCAGACATGCATGACTTGAGGCTCAATCACCCTCAGACCTGCATGGGAGGAACTACGAGCAGGTAATATATCAGTCACCAAGAGTGTCATTCCCTTTGTGTCTGTTGGGGCAGACCACGCATGCGAACATCTGAACAAGCTGATGAAGATTCGCTCTGGGATAATTGGCATCTCTAACAATGCCAATGCCAGGCAGATATTTTTCTTGGTCACACCAGAACTTTCACATCTGTCGAAAGAGTTCAAGAGTCAATTTGACATGGAAGCTGACAGAACCACGCAGCACCATGAGCTTGGGCCAAGTGCAGTCAAGAGGGCACATGGTACAATCGACAAGATCAAGGCAGCCATACTCAGTCATGGAAACCCCTTTACTACTGAAGGTGACAGGCTGCACAATGTAATCACGCACGCCTACATCCCAGATGAGTATGTACCACATATCTTGAATGCTGATGTCACTGGCCAGAAGTTGTATGAAGACTATGTGTCAGAGCGGATCAATGGAGATATCAGCGTCTGGGCCCCTGTAAAAAAAGAGAACAATAAGATGTTCCTGTCTGGGAACAAGAAGATTACAGTGAAACTCAGAGACAATACTGTGGATTTGAAGGAGACCAAGGACCTGTTTGTAAGGCTGATGGTACTTGCCAGGTCAAACCGAGACATCAACCAGAAAGAGGCCATAGGAAACTATGAATTCACTCTGACACCAAGGGCATTGTTCGCTCCTGATGGAACAATCCTGCCATGCTATGACAAGTCCAAGTTAATCCATCTCCTTGAGAAATTGACAAGAGAAGATATGCCCCATGAAGATCCTCAGCTTCCTCAAGCTCGAAGTACTACCCACCAGGATGCAATGGATACAGGATTCACAGACCCCACATCTACTGATCAGCCAATTCGAAAGATAGCACTGGTGGATGGCATGGTGCTTGTGCAGAGGCTGAGCACAAAACTAGCCACTGTAGTGACAGTCAAGGATCTGAGTGGCTGCTTCAATGACAGACTGATGTCACTAACACGAGATTATGATGAAATAATCCTTGTATTCGACACATACAGGACAGATTCTCTGAAGAGCGCAACCAGAGATAAACGAAGACAAGGAAAAGCTATCCAATACCAAGTCAGAGATGACACCAACATCAAACACATCCCACTGAGCAGGTTCCTCTCTCATGACCAAACAAAGGCAGATCTGACTGACTATCTTGCAGCCAAAATGCTAGAATACAACAGGGGATCCTCCAAGCTGATCATCACGTCAGCTTCTGGGCACACTAGGAGCAACAAAGACCTACTCTTTGAAGGAAATAACCAAGCAGACACACTGCTGATCCACCAAGCTGTGCTGGCAACACACCGGAACCCAGCTGATGCACAGTTGATGTTCTTCTCACCAGATACAGACGTTCTAGTGCTAGTCACAGCAAACTATGATCTCTTGCTGAAGAACACATTGATTTCGATGGCCTCTGGTGTTGTGCAGATTGAACCACTGTGGCGCGCTATAGGAAAATAAAGATCAAAGGCGTTGCCAGCTTTCCATGCATTCACTGGGGCCGACAACACAGGGAGGTTCTCCCGTATAGGCAAGGCAACCTGGCTGCAGATCTATCTCAAAGCAGATGAAGACATTATCAATGGTTTTCAGATGCTTTTGGATGAAGCAGAAATGACAGAAGGAATGCTGTCCACACTAGCTTCCTTTGTATGTGCAGCCTACTCACCCAAGGGTATCAACATCAAGACAATCCCTGAACTGCGATGGCATCTCTTCTGTAAACACAGGGCAGAGAGTGACAAGCTCCCTCCAACACATGGAGCTCTGAAGCAGCATATCTTGAGGGTCCATGTACAAACCAGGGTATGGGCACAGGCAGCCATTGCTCTGCAAGATCCGCAGCTGGACCCCCTACACAATGGGTACTTCAAAGATTCAGATGGCATGAAGCCAACAACCACAGAGGTCCTCCCAGCCCCGAAGGCCATCATTGAGATGGTCCAATGCAGATGTAAAACGAACTGTTCTTCTGGAAGATGTTCCTGCAGAGCTAAAGACTTAGCCTGTACTGACATGTGTCAGTGCAGTAGCCAGTGCCAGAATGACGATGATTCCTATGCCGTGATGGATGAAAGTGATGATGATGGTGATGATGGTGTATAGATGTGTATACATTCACATAATCTATCACATAATAGTCTAATGAAGAAGGTTACTTCTTTTCTGTGGTCATAATACTGAAGTTGATGTCAGTTGCCAATCAGTTAATGTCAATTATCTGTTAAGTCCTCAATAAAAGTTATGTTAACATGCACTTTGGTGAGTTCTACCTCGTTTTTGTTGGCACCATTGGATTCATTGACCCTGAAAATGTGGGTTTAGCAGTTCAAATCAATGTTCTAGCTCATTTAGAAGCCGAAATATTACAAAACCTACATTTTCGGTGGCCATTTTGAAAATTCACCTGGGCAAATTGACACATGGATTTTCTGAATCCTTATACAATATCCTTTCCAAAAATGTATAGTATTGCAAATCCCCAAGAAAATCCGACGAAAGTATATATATAGTGAACCTGACTACAGTAATTTCCGACCCACTCATGCATCGAAGGGTTAATGTAAAATGTAGAAGCTTTGTAACTACCACCATTGGATTCCTTGATCCTGAAAATGTAGGTTTAGAAGTTCAAATCAATGTTCTAGCTCATTTAGAAGCCGAGATATTACAAAACCTACATTTTCCGCCTTATAGGCATCTGGGCAAATGTAAACATGGATTTTCTGATTCCTTATACAATTCCCTTTCCAAAAATTTATAGTTTTGCTAATCCCCAAAAAAGTTCAACGAAAGTTTAAATCACTTTATAATGAACCTGACTAATTGGTTGGATCTTGACCTGCATGTCATCATTGAGGCATGGAAAATGCCACTCATTTAAAAAATGCATGTGTTCTTCCTGGGCCCCAGGACAAGTTCAGTCAGTGTCTGTGAACACGCACCACTCTCTCCTAAAGCTACAAATCGAGAGAGAACCCTCCAAACGGTGGTGTTGTCTTGTTGCTAAAGAGAGGAACACACACACATTATGCACGCCCACCCCCCCCTTCCGCATACACACACACAAAATGTGCTGACTCAAGGCTTCATTAGCTCTGTACTTTTTCATTTGATCCAAAGCGCTCCGCTTCATCACATCCTTCTTAATTAGAAGGCATCTTTCGGTGACATCACAAATCTACACACAGATAAAAAAAAAAAAAAAAAGGACTGAGATATCTGTATCTATGAATGTGTGTGTGTGTGTGTGTGTGTGTGTGTGTGTGTGTGTGTGTGTGTGTGTGTGTGTGTGTGTGTGTGTGTGTGTGTGTGTGTGTGTGTGTGTGTGTGTGTGTGTGTGTGTGTGTGTGTGTGTGTGTGTGTGTGTGTGTGTGTGTGTGTGTGTGTGTGTGTGTGTGTGTGTATGTATGTTTGTGTGTGTCTGTGTGTGTGTGTCTGTGTGTGTGTGTGTGTGTCTGTGTGTTTGTTTGCATAATGTGTGCGAGAGAAGGAGTGTGTGTATGACCCAGCATACAATTAAAATGTTTTCCAGCCTGTGTTCTGACCTGTTACCTGTCTGAAACCACAGCACATGTTTAATGAGAAAGTAAACTGATCTACAAACAGATTCTCCCTCTACCTACCTATCCTTTTTTTGTCCACCCATATCACAATGAAAACATGCAAGCATTGCCAATTCAGCAGGTTTATAGCAGTGGTTTTCAAAGGGTTTTCATGTCAAGGACCCCAGATGTATATGAGCCCCAGATGTATATGCGTTAGGCCCTGGACCCCAATGTCCCAGGCACCACTATTGTTGTTAGAAATTGTTTCGTCCAGAATGCATAACTGTCTAATGTATGTGGGGAGATAACGGAGAGGAGACTGAGACTCATATGATCAGAATAGTCATGCTGTAATAATGTACAATAAAGTCATTTACTTTACATTACCGATTTAGCTGGGACCTCCCCCCACACACACAACCCCCCCCTGCCCCAAATGGCACGTCCTGACTCACCCCCCCCCCCCCCCCCCCTCCTCCCCACTGTATACGAGGCTGAAGCACGTCCTGACTCACCCCCCCCCCCTCCTCCCCACTGTATACGAGGCTGAAGCACGTCCTGACTCACCCCCCCCCCCCCCTCCTCCCCACTGTATACAAGGCTGAAGCACGTCCTGACTCACCCCCCCCCCCCCTCCTCCCCACTGTATACAAGGCTGACACCCCTTCCTGACAGGGAGCGACGCGAGTGAGCGTGATTGCGAAAATGATTAAAATGTATTTGTTTCAATCAGACTATCCTGACCTACCGCGAGCGACAGCGAACTGAGTGGCGATGTCGCTCCCCCCTCAAATATTCGCTCGCTGTTTCTCTAGTTGAGCGATTACGCGGCCGAGTCCCGCCCCTAAACACTTTTTATTGGTCAAGAATCGCAGGCCCCCCCACGTTTGCTTCCAGGTAACACACACACACACAGACAAACTCGGACACGCGCCGCCTCATATCAGGACAGTGTCGCGCGCGATTTCGTCTCCAGTTCGCTCGCTCGCTCCCTGTCAGGAACAGCACGTCCTGACTCACCCCCCCCCCCCCCCTCCTTCTCACTGTATACAAGGCTGAAGCACGTCCTGACTCCCCCCCCCTCCTCCTCCCCACTGTATACAAGGCTGAAGCACGTCCTGACTCCCCCCCCCCCTCCTCCTCCCCACTGTATACAAGGCTGAAGCACGTCCTGACTCCCCCCCCCCCTCCTCCTCCCCACTGTATACAAGCCTGAAGCACGTCCTGACTCCCCCCCCCCTCCTCCTCCCCACTGTATACAAGGCTGAAGCACGTCCTGACTCACCCCCCCCCCCCTCCTCCCCACTGTATACAAGGCTGAAGCACGTCCTGACTCCCCCCCCCCTCCTCCTCCCCACTGTATACAAGGCTGAAGCACGTCCTGACTCACCCCCCCCCCCCTCCTCCCCACTGTATACAAGGCTGAAGCACGTCCTGACTCACCCCCCCCCCCCCCTCCTCCCCACTGTATATGAGGCTGAAGCACGTCCTGACTCCCCACCCCCCCCTCCTCCCCACTGTATACAAGGCTGAAGCACGTCCTGACTCCCCCCCCCCTCCTCCTCCCCACTGTATATGAGGCTGAAGCACGTCCTGACTCACCCCCCCCCACTGTATACAAGGCTGAAGCACGTCCTGACTCCCCCCCCCCTCCTCCTCCCCACTGTATACAAGGCTGAAGCACGTCCTGACTCACCTCCCCCCCCCCTCCCCACTGTATACAAGGCTGAAGCACGTCCTGACTCCCCCCCCCCCCCTCCCCACTGTATATGAGGCTGAAGAAGCACGTCCTGACTCCCCCCCCCCTCCTCCCCACTGTATATGAGGCTGAAGAAGCACGTCCTGACCCCCCCCCCCCCCCTCCTCCCCACTGTATATGAGGCTGAAGAAGCACGTCCTGACCCCCCCCCCCCCCTCCTCCCACTGTATATGAGGCTGAAGAAGCACGTCCTGACCCCCCCCCCCCCCCCCTCCTCCCCACTGTATATGGGGCTGAAGAAGCACGTCCTGACTCACCCCCCCCTCCTCCCCACTGTATATGAGGCTGAAGAAGCACGTCCTGACTCACCCCCCCCCCCCCTCCCCACTGTATATGAGGCTGAAGAAGCACGTCCTGACTCACCCCCCCCCCCTCCCCACTGTATATGAGGCTGAAGAAGCACGTCCTGACTCACCCCCCCCCCCTCCCCACTGTATATGAGGCTGAAGAAGCACGTCCTGACTCACCCCCCCCCCCCCTCCCCACTGTATATGAGGCTGAAGAAGCACGTCCTGACTCACCCCCCCCCCCTCCCCACTGTATATGAGGCTGAAGAAGCACGTCCTGACTCACCCCCCCCCCCCCTCCCCACTGTATATGAGGCTGAAGAAGCACGTCCTGACTCACCCCCCCCCCCTCCCCACTGTATATGAGGCTGAAGAAGCACGTCCTTGCGGTATGTCGATTGGGGCGTAATACAAAACCTGAGAGCTTCACCAGGGTCAGCTGGGTGCGCGGCCCAGACGGGGAGCGTTTTCCAGTGATGGCGCGCCCACGTCTCTCGTCTGCAGGCCAGACAAAGGAACCATTCTGCTCCCCTCAGGCAATGTACCTTCCTCTGTAACAATAGAAGCGCACTCCTGGCCTACACGTGTGCGCGGGGCCCTCGCCCAGCGCTGAGCCTCAGCAGACGCATTGTTGAGAGAGCCAGACAAGTCAGAGAGCAGCGTTTCACATGGGGGCAGACATACTGTTTAGAATAGCAGCTGGGAACTCAGAAAGAACTCTATTTTTATCAGACTTTACTTAAAAATATATATATACAGTAGATAGCCATGAACTCATACCACTGTTGTGTGGCGATACAAATCTTTTTATTCACGTAAAATATACATTTATTTAATCAGGCATTATGAACTAAATATGAACTCATAGGTTCAACTCCGAAGGTTTTATTGACATTAAATACACATTTCTTTCATCAGACATACAAAAGGTTTTTAAAGTGCTACCTACAGTATACAACATCCTGTTGGTTGTGTGTGGTGGATGTAATACTGGAGTTAGAGTGCCTTGTGGTACCTTTTCAAAGAGGAGGTGAAGGTTGAAGAGGTTGAAGGTTGTGTTTGTTTGAGGGGATCAAAGTTCCAGACCAGATTATTCTAATACCATGGGGTTATATCAGGATGTAGAATTATGCTGTTTGGCAGATAACTTTCAAGAAGTAATGATGAAATATCCTCAGATTGTTTCTCATAAAGAGATGTGATCAATTATTTATGATGGTATAGGAAGGAATATTCAAGTTTAATTTGAAAAAAAAAACATTACAAATAGTAGCCTACTGTTTCTGGCTACTGGTTTTAACATAACTCTGCAGACCTGGACCTACATGGTCAGTACCATTCAGTCCAATCTACAGATGTCCTGGACTGGCAGTAAGCATAAGAAAAGTATACCCATCCCATACCCTAACTATGATAATAATGGTGTGTGACCAATTAATGTAAATGATTGGTCGTCTGTTGGGTTGGTGGTTGGTTGAATGTTTGGTTGGTTATAAATGTATTTCATAATCATAAGTGTTGATTGATTGATTGATTGATTGATTGATTGATTGATTGATTGATTGATTGATTGATTGATTGATTGATTGATTGATTGATTGAAAACTTTATTAAGATTGCAGAATGGGTACAATACAGTACGGCTCAATACACACAATTGTTAAGGGGATGCAGACCAGAGAAAGGCTTTCGGCTTGTTTACATCAGGGTCCCCCATTTTCAATTCATCATGACATTTATGACATACACGACATACAGATAGACAGTACTGTTTAAGAGACAGAGATCATAAAAGAAAATATATGCATTTGAGGGGGGAGGAACTGTACATTGGAGGGGGAAGAGATGAAGAACACATACATGACTCACGTTGACAAGATCTGTGCTCTGATGTGTGGGAGAGGACAGGAGCCTTGTCTCACCCAGAGGAACCAATATGTAGGTGAGTATTTGCCCACTGCTTGTCATCGCTTTCTCTATCCATTATCTGTCCTCTCTCCATAGCCATTATGAAAGGATAGCATGGCCACTGAGGATCTCCTAGCAACAGGGCCGTTCTCATGGGATTTAGCAGGACACAGTTAGGGGTAGGAGTCAATGGCTAGAGAGAGGCAGGCTGGCGATGGAGAGTAGGATTAAAGCAACTGGGAGAGAGGGAATGATGGCCACAGTGAATGAGAGAGAGAGAGAGAGAGAGAGAGAGAGAGAGAGAGAGAGAGAGAGAGAGAGAGAGAGAGAGAGAGAGAGAGAGAGAGAGAGAGAGAGAGAGAGAGAGAGGGAGAGAGAGAGAGAATAATTCAAATGAAAAGGAATTTGCTACAAAGGCCACAATGTCCTGTTCCCTCCCACTGCCCTCTCAGTCTTTCCCTCAGTCACCCATGGTGTAGCATGTTATGGTGTAGCATGTTATGGTGTAGCAGGACATGGTGTAGCAGGTTATGGTGTAGCATGTTATGGTGTAGCAGGACATGGTGTAGCATGTTATGGTGTAGCATGTTATGGTGTAGCAGGTTATGGTGTAGCAGGTTATGGTGTAGCATGTTATGGTGTAGCATGTTATGGTGTAGCAGGTTATGGTGTAGCAGGTTATGGTGTAGCATGTTATGGTGTAGCAGGGCATGGTGTAGCATGTTATTGTGTAGCATGTTATGGTGTAGCAGGTTATGGTGTAGCATGTTATGGTGTAGCAGGTTATGGTGTAGCATGTTATGGTGTAGCAGGTTATGGTGTAGCATGTTATGGTGTAGCAGGTTATGGTGTAGCATGTTATGGTGTAGCATGTTATGGTGTAGCAGGTTATGGTGTAGCAGGTTATGGTGTAGCAGGTTATGGTGTAGCAGGTTATGGTGTAGCATGTTATGGTGTAGCAGGTTATGGTGTAGCATGTTATGGTGTAGCATGTTATGGTGTAGCAGGTTATGGTGTAGCAGGTTATGGTGTAGCAGGTTATGGTGTAGCAGGTTATGGTGTAGCATGTTATGGTGTAGCATGTTATGGTGTAGCAGGTTATGGTGTAGCAGGTTATGGTGTAGCAGGTTATGGTGTAGCATGTTATGGTGTAGCAGGACATGGTGTAGCAGGTTATGGTGTAGCATGTTATGGTGTAGCAGGTTATGGTGTAGCAGGTTATGGTGTAGCAGGTTATGGTGTAGCAAATTATGGTGTAGCAGGTTATGGTGTAGCAGGTTATGGTGTAGCAGGTTATGGTGTAGCAGGTTATGGTGTAGCATGTTATGGTGTAGCAGGTTATGGTGTAGCATGTTATGGTGTAGCAGGTTATGGTGTAGCAGGTTATGGTGTAGCAGGTTATGGTGTAGCATGTTATGGTGTAGCAGGTTATGGTGTAGCATGTCATGGTGTAGCATGTCATGGTGTAGCATGTTATGGTGTAGCATGTTATAGTGTAGCAGGTTATGGTGTAGCATGTTATGGTGTAGCAGGTTATGGTGTAGCATGTTATGGTGTAGCAGGTTATGGTGTAGCATGTTATGGTGTAGCAGGACATGGTGTAGCAGGACATGGTGTAGCATGTAATGGTGTAGCAGGTTATGGTGTAGCAGGACATGGTGTAGCAGGTTATGGTGTAGCATGTTATGGTGTAGCAGGTTATGGTGTAGCAGGTTATGGTGTAGCATGTTATGGTGTAGCAGGTTATGGTGTAGCATGTTATGGTGTAGCAGGTTATGGTGTAGCAGGTTATGGTGTAGCAGGGTATGGTGTAGCAGGACATGGTGTAGCAGGTTATGGTGTAGCATGTTATGGTGTAGCAGGTTATGGTGTAGCATGTTATGGTGTAGCATGTTATGGTGTAGCAGGTTATGGTGTAGCAGGTTATGGTGTAGCAGGTTATGGTGTATCAGGTTATGGTGTAGCAGGACATGGTGTAGCAGGTTATGGTGTAGCAGGTTATGGTGTAGCAGGTTATGGTGTAGCATGTTATGGTGTAGCAGGTTATGGTGTAGCAGGTTATGGTGTAGCAGGTTATGGTGTAGCATGTTATGGTGTAGCAGGTTATGGTGTAGCAGGACATGGTGTAGCAGGTTATGGTGTAGCAGGTTATGGTGTAGCAGGTTATGGTGTAGCAGGACATGGTGTAGCAGGTTATGGTGTAGCAGGTTATGGTGTAGCAGGTTATGGTGTAGCAGGTTATGGTGTAGCATGTTATGGTGTAGCAGGTTATGGTGTAGCAGGTTATGGTGTAGCATGTTATGGTGTAGCAGGTTATGGTGTAGCAGGTTATGGTGTAGCATGTTATGGTGTAGCAGGTCATGGTGTAGCAGGTTATGGTGTAGCAGGTTATGGTGTAGCATGTTATGGTGTAGCAGGACATGGTGTAGCAGGTTATGGTGTAGCAGGACATGGTGTAGCAGGACATGGTGTAGCAGGTTATGGTGTAGCAGGTCATGGTGTAGCAGGTTATGGTGTAGCATGTTATGGTGTAGCAGGTTATGGTGTAGCAGGTTATGGTGTAGCAGGACATGGTGTAGCAGGTTATGGTGTAGCAGGTCATGGTGTAACAGGTTATGGTGTAGCATGTTATGGTGTAGCAGGTTATGGTGTAGCAGGTTATGGTGTAGCAGGTTATGGTGTAGCAGGACATGGTGTAGCAGGTTATGGTGTAGCAGGTCATGGTGTAACAGGTTATGGTGTAGCATGTTATGGTGTAGCAGGTTATGGTGTAGCAGGTTATGGTGTAGCAGGTTATGGTGTAGCATGTTATGGTGTAGCAGGTTATGGTGTAGCAGGTTATGGTGTAGCAGGACATGGTGTAGCAGGTTATGGTGTAGCAGGTCATGGTGTAGCAGGTTATGGTGTAGCAGGTTATGGTGTAGCAGGTTATGGTGTAGCATGTTATGGTGTAGCAGGTTATGGTGTCGCAGGACATGGTGTAGCAGGTTATGGTGTAGCAGGTTATGGTGTAGCATGTTATGGTGTAGCATGTTATGGTGTAGCAGGTTATGGTGTAGCATGTTATGGTGTAGCAGGTTATGGTGTAGCATGTTATGGTGTAGCATGTTATGGTGTAGCAGGTTATGGTGTAGCAGGTTATGGTGTAGCAGGTTATGGTGTAACAGGGCATGGTGTAGCAGGGTTCGCAAAGACAAAATACAGAGTTATTATATTTTGACAATCTTATATATAATTTTTTTTAATAAAACAACAACAATAAACAACGCCAGCCAAAAAAAAGCATACAACTGTAACATGTCAACAACAGCACTGAGACTGCCCTCACCAAGGTCACTAACTCCTCATTACCACCGATTCCGGTCACATCAGCCTTCTCATCCTCCTGGATCTATCTGCGGCCTTTGACACTGTCTCCCACTCCATTCTCCTCAACCGCCTCTCTGACCATCTGGGTGTTACTGGGACTGCTCTAACCTGGTTTGAGTCCTACCTCACTGACCGAAAACAGTCCATTTCCATCTGCAACTCCACCTCCACCCCTGCCCCAGTCAACCAAGGTGTGCCTTAGGGCTCCGTTCTTGGTCCACTCCTCTTCACGATCTACATACTCCCCCTTTGTCACATTATCCGGAAACATGGTCTCAATTTCCACTCCTACGCTGATGACACTCAGCTCTACATCAGCACCTCACCCTCCACTCCTCTCCCCCCACAGCACCTCGTCAACTGCCTCCTTGACATCAAAGCCTGGATGTCATCCAATTTCCTGAAGCTAAATAGCAAGAAGACTGAGCCAAGCAGTCACTGCTCCGGAAGGTTAGAGATCTCCTCCTAGAAGTGGATGGCTGCTTAATCCACCCTTCCCCAGAAATCCGCAACCTGGGTGTCATACTGGACTCCACCCTCTCCTTTCACTCCCATATAAAATCAATAACTAAATCAGCTTTTTCCATCTCAGGAACATTTCCAGACTCCGGCCATCTCTCCCTGACTCTGTAGCAGAGACTCTCATTCATGCCTTTGTCACCTCCCGTCTCAACTATGCAAACTCTGTTCTCGTAGGGCTACCCAGCAATGCCCTGAACAGGCTACAATACGTCCAAAATTCTGCTGCTAGGGTTCTCACCCGCACCAAGTCCTGGCACCACATCACCCGCACCAAGTCCTGGCACCACATCACCCCCACCCTCATCCACCTCCACTGGCTTCCAGTCAAGTCCTGCATCAATTTCAAGATCCTCCTCATCACCTACAAATCCCTTCACTCCCTTGCCCCCCGGTACCTAGCTGACCTCCTCCATCCCTACATCCCGCCCCGGAGGCTGCGGTCCTCTGACTCTGGTCTCCTCTCCATCCCCACCACCAACCTGCAAGCCTTCTCTGTTGCCGCACCCACCCTCTGGAACTCACTCCCTCCAAACATCCATAGTGCTACATCCCTGCACTCCTTCAAATCCCAACTCAAAACCCACCTCTTCACCAAATTTGTAAATGACTCTCTTTTCTTTGTTTTTCTTTGTTTTTTTTCTTTCCTTTTTACTTTATTGTTACGTTGTTCCCTGATCCCCTTCCCCTAGCTGCCCCCTCCTGTTAAGCACCTTGGGTCTCTTGAAAGGCGCTAGGGTATTGAGGATAATTAAAAATAAATGCATTTAAAAATAAACTGTAACCAATGTTGTTGTCTTCTTATTGTGGGAGAAGGGAAGTTGAGATTATGGTGTAGCAGGTTATGGTATAGGAGGGCATGGTGTATCAGGTTATGGTGTAGGAGGGCATGGTGTAGCAGGTTATGGTGTAGCAGGTTATGGTATAGGAGGGCAGGGTGTAGCACAGTGGTCACCAACCCGTCGATCGCGATCGACTGGTCGATCTTTGAGACTTTCCCTGTAGATCTGTCCATGAAAAGAAAATGTAAAAAACATTTTTCTTTTTTTTTAGATATTTTCCTGAGAGTTCCCCTTTACAGTTCTACTTTTGTTTTGATGTGAAAAGTGATGCTGCATAGGATTACTGCACTTAGCACTGACTGAGAAAGTACATATTACAGTTCTACTTTGACAAACATATTTACAATTAGCATTTTATAATGTTAATAATATGAGAGTCCACATTACAGTTCTACTTTTGTTTTGATGTGAAAAGTGATGCTGCATAAGATGACTGCACTTAGCACTGACTGAGAAAGTACATATTACAGTTCTACTTTATAAAATGCTAATTGTAAATATGTTTGTCAATGTTAATAGGAAAAGGTCCACATTACAGTTCTACTTTTGTTTTGATGTGAAAAGTGATGCTGCATAAGATGACTGCACTTAGCACTGACTGCAAAAGTACACATTACAGTTCTACTTTAAAAAATGCTAATTGTAAATATGTTTGTCAAGGTTAATAATATGAGAGTCCACATTACAGTTCTACTTTTGTTTTGATGTGAAAAGTGATGCTGCATAAGGTGACTGCACTTAGCACTGACTGAGAAAGTACATATTACAGTTCTACTTTGACATTTTAATGTTGGACCAAAGCATTGCATGTAATTAGAATACAGTCATTCTATAATACAATAATAATAATAATAATAATAATACAATACAATAAAGTCATTTAGTTTAAAGTACAATCTTGGCTGTCTTTTTCTCTCAACGCTTCAATAGGTAGATCTTGCCTTCACCAAAAAAAAATGTGATCTTGGGCTTAAAAAGGTTGGTGACCACTGGTGTAGCAGGTTATGGTGTAGCAGGTTATGGTGTAGCAGGTTATGGTATAGGAGGGCATGGTATAGGAGGGCATGGTGTAGCAGGTTATGGTGTAGGAGGGCTTGGTGTAGCAGGATATTGAGTAGCAAGGTATGGTGTAGCAGGGTATGGTGTAGCAGGACATGGTGTATTAGGACATGGTCTAGCAGATTATGGTGTAGCAGGACATAAGGCCTCCATTTCAGAACATGTGTAAAAGCCTAATTTGGTGCTAATAGGCGACTGTCTGTTTTTATAAGCTGTTGAATGCAGCCACTAGAACTTTACAGGGGAGTGGTTTTCTTTAAGTGCTTTCATGGAGTGTAATTTTCTCCTGGGAAGGGGGTAGTTAAAGTGGGGGGGGGGGGGGGGGGGGGTGTAAATTGGTGCTATGACAGAGAGGGTGGGGTCATGGAACAAATATAGCTAGCTATTTTAGTAACTCTAGACTAAAAACAAAGGAGTGACCAAATTAATAGCACAAGCCTCGTGGTATAGGCACGCTGAACGCTTGAGTGGTGATTTTAGGGTACGTCATGTGACATCTGCATTGAAGTATTGAAAAAGATTCCATATAACGTTCAATAAATGCCTGGTCTCAAATAGTAGCCTGTATGATCGTAGCCTTGGAGATCCTGTTTCAAGTCAAGTCTAATTTATTTGTATAGCCCAATAACACAATACATGTCTCAACAGGCTCCACAAACCCACATCACAAGGGAACACCCCCCCATACCTGAGCATAATATTACATCTCTGATCTCATTTCCTCTATCCACCGCAAAGCCCAAATTAGAGCTATTAACTCCTATTTCAAAATGGCTTACCTTGACGGAACTGAAGCAGAGGCACGCAAATCCCAAACCCTGTGCTCCCACTTTCAGGATCCTTAGGGCCCGGCTACAGTGATCCCTTGTTCTGCCCATCTATACGTCTGTTTTTAATTATTTTCCAATGAGAAGTATCCGTGGGACAGGGCTGATGATGAGTCCGTCTCTGCCAGGTTTGTGTCTGTTTTGGCGGACAGAAGAGTTCTGAGAGGATGACCTTTTGAAGCTGACGGATACGTCATTGTCTGTTTGACAAGCTGTTGTTTCTGCAAATGTACAATTACGTTAGGTCCTAATTTAAAAACGAACTAATGGACAATAATACAGTACCTCCTTACACCCCTCCTATACAATTAATACCTCCCCCCGTAACTTTAAATAGCAAAGTGAGATCAATGTCTGGATCAGGAAGTAATCAAAATGGTACAACTGGCAAATGTGGATAAGTCACCACATTTGCTTCATCAATAGCGACTTTTCCTGCCCAGTCATTTACCCCAAACAGATCATTTCCTTTATTTTCCTTCCCTGAAAATACACACATTTCCTTGGAAGACAACACTTGAAGAACTAGACCCGACATTGTCAGGAAACATTGTTGCATCCCTTTCCAGTGTCCCAGATTGATGTTGTCACGCTAAAAATAACATAGACGACAGACTTTACCTCTACTTAGTGTATAGCAATGCATGTAAACGTGAGTGTTGCTTTAAGATAACTGTTCAGGGGAGTTTTTAGTTAGTTGTTGGTGGCAGTGGCGGCCGGTCGGTTTTCGCCACTAGGGGCGCTATACCAAATATTTTGTACAGTACAGTACCACGCAACACTTGTGATTCGACTCACGCTCACGGCAATGAATCGGCTCTTATGAACGAGTCGCTCAGCTGTTACTACAACAACACACAACCAGTCAAATAAAGTATAGTCTAGACTCTAATTCACAACTTGAAACACAATATATAAATAGAAAAGTTAGAAACAAAACTCGCCCGTCTACAAACACAGGCAGATCTCTCCCTCTCTCCTTCTCTCTCTCACACACAGCGCGACGTGGAATCGATTCGTTACACAATCAGACCTATTATATACCAAGAATAACTTCAGTATGAGTACAGGGCTGTACACATATTTTGCATATTGTTAAACGAGCCAAGGCTAGCTATTAAACTATCGATATGAATCGAAAATCTGGGACCCTGATGTAAACAAGACAAACGTCTTTCTCTGGTCTGCATCCCCTTAACAATTGTGTGTATTGAGCCGTACTGTATTGTACCCATTCTGCAATCTGTTAATAAAGTTCTCATTCATTCAAACATAGACGATCTCTCTGTCTCTCGGATCAATCAAATCAAATAATTAACACATGTATGTTGTCATTTTAAACAACTCACCATTCATTCATTATGCATCAGCAGCATCAGAGAGCATTTTAGTAGTTACATTTTCAACAAGATTGCTGCTATTTAAACACTTCATGGAAACGGGGTAACGTTAACCTTATGTCGACTGTAGTATTGTATGACCTCGACATAACGTTTAAACGTTAACGTTACTCCGTTCCATGCACTTCTAAGTGGCCAGCTAAGCTAACGGAGCTAACAGCTAGCAGTAGCTGTAACGTTAGGCGGCATCAGTAGACAACGTATCATGTATTAAACTAGAGTTAAGATCGCTAATCTACCTTGTTGTTGGCTTGTTGATAAAGTATATCCACTCCATGGCATTGTCCATCCAGCCTGTGTTGATGTCCATCCGGATCTCAGGTTGGTGTGGTCCAAGTAGTTTCAAGTCTTTTTTTTCTTGCATTGTCCGTCTTTCAAACGGTGTTGATTTGATGGATTTAACAGAATTATCCAATTCCATGGTGGTAGCTTTAGCTAACTATAAATCGAAATGAAAATACTCAGTCCTTGAATAAACCGAAGGCGTCTTTTCTTTTTCTCTATTGTGAACTGTAGTAGTGTAGTTGCTGTTGTTGACGAGTAGACTGAACTTGCTGACTTGCTGTGATAAGATACCTCCTCCTGGCGCGAGAAATGCGGCTATGGAAAAAAACTGGCATCGCGTCGGCCAATCAGAGAGCGTCTCCGCGAAATGCGGCTATGGAAATTCTTCACGGAAGTTCACTTTTGCTGCCTAGACCGCTTCAAATAGCGCTCGGATTCCAACATAATAGTCATATTTCAACGCACAACGCCGTATGCACTGATTGGCTGTGACGGAGACAGCGATCAAACTGTGACGCGCAGTCAGAGCGCTATCGCTTATTGCCCGGGCGAGAAATACGAAAAAAAAAAAAAAAACGTCACTTCCTGCCCATGAAAACGCTGTTTTTTTAATTTAGATAATAACGTTATATTGTGCATTGGAAATACAAACATACTTAAAACGAGTAAATATTATTCATTTTAAACATGTTTATATTATTTATAGGGCTATAAAACAAAAAACAAAAAAGTTTTTTTTTTCTTATTCTCTCATTTAACAGGTGGGTCGGCGCCCATAGCGCCACCAGTGGCGAGCCGCCACTGGTTGGTGGAATTCTGGAGTAACAGAAGAGAGGAGAGCTCATTTCCTACATTTTGGTATCCAGCTGACGTTACGGATAGCATTACCCTGGCCGCTCGCCGTTGTAATTGTGTATCGGTAAGGAGGAATAAATACCCACAACAAAGTTATAATGGACCTCCCTTTGGCTTTCTTGTAGCTCAGCGAAGCTAATCAAGTATTAGATAACAACGAGTGTGGTTATAAATAATACAATGCAGCAGATCACCACAAAACCCTATACAAACATGACTACATGAGGTTAAATGAACAACCACTGGCTAGCAAACAATATGGTCAAACTCTAGGCCTGCTCCATAGCTGGCCCCTACTGTGAATTTGGAGCCTATAATCTAGACAGGCGGGCACTTAAGTTCCATCAGCTGACCTTACCTCGCTATTATTCATTATTATTATTATTATTATTATTATTATTATTATTATTATTATTATTATTATTATTATTATTATTATTATTATTATTATTATTATTATTATTATTATTATTATTATATCGCATGAACGAGAGATTGGCTATGACAAATAGGGGCACATTTACACACTAGAAATACACACACGTACACACTGCATGATTACGAAAACATCTATAACACATCTAATAAATGTATTAATTCGATTCTGATCATTCTAATTCTGATTGGATAATAGGGAAATGCAAACAATGAATTAACAGCTGGGCGGTGCAAATAGTCTTCCTGGTTGAACTTACATGAAACTACATAACAACGTCATACAATTATTTATTATAGATACAGTATAATGTTGTTTTAATGATGTCATAAATTGCTTATTGTGGAATGTTAATATCATTAGTATAATTGTTCAGCTTCACATGTAAAATGTATAACTCTGAGCACAGCCAACTCTCAGTAGGATGAGGGGGCATGGCCTTCTGTTCAATACAATCTAAAACAACATCCAGGGGGATAGACATCAAAGGGTTTTAGTCATCAAAACAGTTCAATTTTTTTTTATCAACATACCTTCTGTAACAAAATGCAATGACATTGAAAAACAAGATTTTCTTATTATATATATTATAATCATTTATAGATGTATATAAAAAAAATTGGATGATTACTACATCATTAATTCATTATAACTGTACAGTATTTCATGAGAGATATTGTAGCTTATGCAACACATGCTCACTTCCCATATGAAAAGATAAAATAAAATAAAATTCCATCCCTCATCACACTCAGGATAAACTCCCTGGAAAATAATCTAGTATTTCTGTGTTTCTG
>NC_140168.1:52045015-52120015 GCF_963971535.1 Notolepis coatsorum
TCTCTGTTCCTCTCTCTGTTCCTCTCTCTGTTCCTCTCTCTGTTCCTCTCTCTGTTCCTCTCTGTTCCTCTCTGTTCCTCTCTCTGTTCCTCTCTCTGTTCCTCTCTCTGTTCCTCTCTCTGTTCCTCTCTGTTCCTCTCTCTGTTCCTCTCTCTGTTCCTCTCTCTGTTCCTCTCTCTGTTCCTTTCTCTGTTCCTCTCTCTGTTCCTCTCTCTGTTCCTCTCTGTTCCTCTCTCTGTTCCTCTCTCTGTTCCTCTCTCTGTTCCTCTCTGTTCCTCTCTGTTCCTCTCTCTGTTCCTCTCTCTGTTCCTCTCTCTGTTCCTCTCTCTGTTCCTCTCTGTTCCTCTCTGTTCCTCTCTCTGTTCCTCTCTCTGTTCCTCTCTCTGTTCCTCTCTCTGTTCCTCTCTGTTCCTCTCTCTGTTCCTCTCTCTGTTCCTCTCTCTGTTCCTCTCTCTGTTCCTTTCTCTGTTCCTCTCTCTGTTCCTCTCTCTGTTCCTCTCTGTTCCTCTCTCTGTTCCTCTCTCTGTTCCTCTCTCTGTTCCTCTCTGTTCCTCTCTCTGTTCCTCTCTGTTCCTCTCTCTGTTCCTCTCTCTGTTCCTCTCTCTGTTCCTCTCTGTTCCTCTCTCTGTTCCTCTCTCTGTTCCTCTCTCTGTTCCTCTCGCTGTTCCTCTCTCTGTTCCTTTCTCTGTTCCTCTCTCTGTTCCTCTCTGTTCCTCTCTGTTCCTCTCTCTGTTCCTCTCTCTGTTCCTCTCTCTGTTCCTCTCTGTTCCTCTCTTTGTTCCTCTCTCTGTTCCTCTCTCTGTTCCTCTCTGTTCCTCTCTCTGTTCCTCTCTCTGTTCCTCTCTGTTCCTCTCTCTGTTCCTCTCTCTGTTCCTCTCTCTGTTCCTCTCTGTTCCTCTCTCTGTTCCTCTCTCTGTTCCTCTCTCTGTTCCTCTCTCTGTTCCTCTCTCTGTTCCTCTCCCTGTTCCTCTCTCTGTTCCTCTCTCTGTTCCTCTCTGTTCCTCTCTCTGTTCCTCTCTGTTCCTCTCTCTGTTCCTCTCTCTGTTCCTCTCTCTGTTCCTCTCTCTGTTCCTCTCTGTTCCTCTCTCTGTTCCTCTCTGTTCCTCTCTGTTCCTCTCTCTGTTCCTCTCTGTTCCTCTCTCTGTCCCTCTCTGTTCCTCTCTCTGTCCCTCTCTGTTCCTCTCTCTGTTCCTCTCTGTTCCTCTCTCTGTTCCTCTCTGTTCCTCTCTCTGTTCCTCTCTCTGTTCCTCTCTCTGTTCCTCTCTGTTCCTCTCTCTGTCCCTCTCTGTTCCTCTCTGTTCCTCTCTCTGTTCCTCTCTTTGTTCCTCTCTCTGTTCCTCTCTCTGTTCCTCTCTGTTCCTCTCTCTGTTCCTCTCTGTTCCTCTCTCTGTTCCTCTCTCTGTTCCTCTCTGTTCCTCTCTCTGTTCCTCTCTGTTCCTCTCTCTGTTCCTCTCTGTTCCTCTCTGTTCCTCTCTCTGTTCCTCTCTGTTCCTCTCTCTGTTCCTCTCTGTTCCTCTCTCTGTTCCTCTCTCTGTTCCTCTCTCTGTTCCTCTCTCTGTTCCTCTCTCTGTTCCTCTCTGTTCCTCTCTCTGTCCCTCTCTGTTCCTCTCTGTTCCTCTCTCTGTTCCTCTCTTTGTTCCTCTCTCTGTTCCCCTCTCTGTTCCTCTCTGTTCCTCTCTCTGTTCCTCTCTGTTCCTCTCGCTGTCCCTCTCTGTTCCTCTCTCTGTTCCTCTCTCTGAGTTTCTAGTGTTCCTCTCTCTGTTTCTCTCTCTGAGTTTATAGTGTTCCTCTCTCTGTTTCTCTCTCTGAGTTTATAGTGTGCCTCTCACTGTTCCTCTCTCTGTTCCTCTCTCTAAGGAAGTTCAGAGTTCAGAGTTTTTATTTGCCACATGGAATCATACAGAGTTTCTTCATTACACAATCATAAATATCATTCCATGGACAAAAGGAGCAGGAAGAAGAATAAATCGTATAGTTACCTGCCCCTTATTCCTAAACTAAACAAGTATTTACTTAATGGTCGGCGTACAACCTAATTTACACAAATAATCATTTATACCATTATACAAGAAACACACAATCCACAGTTAAACAAGAAACATTTTAATAATAATAATAATAATAATAATAATAATAATAATAATAATAATAATAATAATAATAATAATAATAATAATAATAATAATAATAATAATAATAATAATAATAATAATAATAATAATAATAATAATAATAATAATAATAATAATAATAATAATAATAATAATAATAATAATAATAATAATAATAATAATAATAATAATAATAATAATAATAATAATAATAATAATAATAATAATAATAATAATAATAATAATAATAAAGAATAAAGAATAAAAGAAAGAGAAAAAATCTTCCCACCACAGTTGACTAAAGACACACTTCTTCAATCATTATCTGAAATTTAAAGAAATATATAAAATAAAACTCTAACCCTAACTAACCTTACTGTCATCCACTTGTCCTAATATACTAACCTACACTGTAGCACTCAACACTTTAATAATAATAATAACTTTATTTGTATAGCACTTTTCATACAGAGGTTGCAGTTCAAAGTGCTTCACAACAGTAAAAAATACAGGCATAAGCGAGCATAAAAAGATAGACAGGTAGCAAGGTATGGCAAATCACAGTGTTTCACATTAGGATCTAGCATCCCAATAGGCTCTCCGCTTACAGTTTTCAGTAACACAAATAGTAAAAATAGTTTAAAATGATTCAGTTTAAAAATAGTCAAAAAATTATAAAATAGAACGGACATAAAAAATACAGGCATGAGCGAGCATAGCAAGGTATGGCAAATAACAGTGTTTCACATTAGGATCTAGCATCCTAATAGGCTCTCTATTCAGTAATACAAATAATCACAGTGTTTCACATTTGGATCTAGCAAATAATACAAATAGTTTCAAATGATTCAGTTTAAAAATAGTCATCAGTAAGAAGTAAAAAGTGCAATAACCGACACATGAATTTGATAGGCAGTGTATAAGAGTAGGCAGGGTAAGAATAGTGCAGGTAAATACAAGTTGTGTCAGGATATCCCTGATGTTTCCTCTTGCCACTAGGTGGTAGCAGATATCTATCAGTGAAATGCCTGAGCAAAGAGATTTTAAGTCTTTTAAAGATGTCTAGCGAGTTGGCTTCCCTGATGTTTTGGGGTAGTTTGTTCCATAGTTTTGGGGCATAGTTGATAAAGGCTGCATTACCGATCCTCTTTTGACTGCTTCTGGGAGCCTCTAGTAGTCCAGCAGCTGATGATCGCAGTGTTCTTGCTGGTGTGTAATTTATTAGAGTGTTGGCGATGTAGCTAGGTCCCTGTCCATTTAGAGCTTTGTATGTAAGGAGAAGGACCTTAAAGTCAATTCTAAATGTTACAGGAAGCCAGTGTAAAGCAGCTAAGACTGGACTAATGTGCTCTCTCCTTTTGGTTCTAGTTAGCAGTCGGGCTGCAGAGTTTTGGATTAGCTGAAGCCTCTCTGTGGTTTTCTTAGGGAGACCTGTGAAAAGTGCATTACAGTAGTCTAACCGGCTAGATATGAATGTATGAATTAGCTTCTCAGCATCGTTCTGATTAATAAATGGTCGTACTTTTGCTATATTTCTGAGATGGAAGAACGATGTTTTCGTCACTTTGCTAATATGAGAATTGAAGTTCAGTTCTGAATCTATGATAACCCCAAGACTAGTGACCTCAGATTTGATCCAAGGGTGTAGTGGCCAAAATCCAAACAAGTCTGTCCTATAACTCTATTTGAATATTCCTTTCTTGGCCACTTGTAGGGCTGGGAAGCAGTGTCAGACTCGCAGTCGCAGAACAGAAACCACTGCACGTTTTTGTTGCTCTTTTTGCTCTTTTAATGTCCAGCAAGAACAAAATATGAAAACAATATCGTACATAGAAATAAACAAGAGATCCTAATAATCCTAATAATAATCCTAATAATAGACTGTTGCGTGTCAATGACAGTATTGCTGCTGCCTGCTGCTCTGCCGTCACACGCCGCACCTGTGGCTTATAGCGTTAGCCCCGCCCCATTCACCTGAGCGTGGTAGCTGCTGCTTCAGCCTGTGCAGGGCGGCACCTTTTTAATTCAATGTCTTTAAGGTAGTTAATTTTGGCTGTGCTGGCTGCTATTTCTCCTTGTAATTCTAATGTTTCTCTCTTTTTTTGTAACATTTGTTCCTGTTCTTCAATGGCATGTTTTTCTTGTAACATAGAAGCTTTAGCCAATAAGGATTCTCTCTCTGCCTCCGCGTTGATGCGTAATTTTGAGGAAGAGGAGGAGTGGGAGGAAGAGTGGCTAGACCTCGTTGAGCGTGTGGCCATCCTATTTGGGTCGCCGTCTTCATTTCGGGCTGCAGCACTGCAGATATACCCTACTCCTTCATTTTCACCTTCATCAGCTGGCAGACCTTCCACTTGAATCAAGTTGAGTGAGTCAGCATTTTCTACGTCGGTTATCCACTTTGTAACTTTGGCAAGGAATGAGATTATCTGTGTGGCTCTCGGCTGCCACCATTTCTCATCGTCCTCTTGTCTTGCGCTCTCATCCAACATTTGCGCATATGAGACATGCAAGGCTTTAAAACCATCCGAAAGTCCGTTAAACTTTATCATGTTCCCTTTGACTTCATCCAGGCATTCTTTATCAGACATTAGGCTGTTCACAATGTTCATTCTCTGTGTTAAATGGGAAGCCTTTTGTAACTGAGGGGTACAATTCCCTGACTGTATTGTTAGATATGATACTTACTACCACTACCTCTTGTACTTTAGACTCTGGCCACCCAGTACTAGGTATAAATAATTATGATAAACACTCCCACCTGATGAAACGGATCCAACACAAATGTACCAAGTCGAAAGTCTGCGTTTAATAATAATACATAGCAAAAGGTATGTACAACGATCACTTAATTACATTTATGATTTGAAATAGTATGCACTTTTATGGCAAATGAGTATTCGTAGGTAGATCAATATCGAATGTCCAATCTCTGATTGCGCAGGAAGCAAATATACAACCTGGAATATTTAGGGAACAATAGCAATGATACTTGAATGATTATATAGCTGGATACACTAGGGGAAGGTTCCGACTGCTTGTAGGACAGCTGGAGGGGGGGGGGGGTAGAGTCTGGCTGTATCCCGTCTGGCCGAGGGTATCCTGGGAGAGCCCACAGTCGTGCGACCCGGTGCCCAGCGATCCTCGATCCACAGATGAAAGCAGTTGGACTCTCTGTGGCCGGCGTCCTCCGGTCCACGATGGAGAGACGTGAGGCGACCTCGTCGTGTAGAGCGTCTTCTCACCTGTCGTCCTCTCCGGGGGGGGTATTTCCAACACACCGCAGTGTTGGCCTTTATCCATAGAATAATCAAAGTACTCAAAGCATAATACAAGCCGGGGAAGGCTAGCCGTCGTCGGTAGAATAATCCAATATACAGGTCCACTCGCTCCTTGGCCTGGAGCTCCTCAGGTGCAGCTTCACGTGGGGTCAACCACCCTGGATAAGCGTCCAGCTGATGCCCGAAACGATGGGGGTGCTGATTACTATAGAACTCTTACCGCACGAGGCACTACATATGAATAGACTATTATTAGCTTAATAGAATACGTCCAACTCGACGATATAGTGCCAAATATGACTATTCAAATATTAATATACACGATGTCTCAATGCCGATACTGGGCCGAATTGGCCTTACTGCCCACACGTGGTTCGCGGGGAGGCTTTTGCGTCTGTCACTCTGTTGGAGGGTAAGGAACTGGACTAAAAGAAAGCTCTACTTTAATAGCGCAGTATATATACGCACTATGAACAAATAGTACCATTAGTGGTGCGGTAGACATATTCCTACGCGGAACTAGGACTTGTCCATACATGTTGAGCGGTACGATTGAACTTGGTCTGAGGGGTATGGCGACCTGGCACCAAGGTCTCGTCCAATGGTAGAATGGAGACTATTATGGGATGTTCAGTAGACTAGAAGGGATATTCAATGCATATTGTACAAGGAATATACAAGGGATATCAGGGGATATACAAATACAATTAAATATATATATATAAATAAATATATATATTCGGTTTAATCTGATCCTTCAGAACAGCCGCCCCCTAATTGGTCCCAACCCAATTAGTTAAGCAGAGACAGATTAACCGCACTGTCTACCACTCAAGGGTTCGCTGTAAGGGTCAGTCAACTCACAAAGTCATAGGGTCATGGTCATCATCGATTGTGTCTGGGAGTCGGGGCAGTTCTATGAGCCTCGCCACAGGACGGGTGTAAATGCGCCCCTGGACGAGTACTTCAGCTGCTCGGACCTTGCCATCGGCACCGGTGATCACTTTGCTTACGCGGCCAGCCGGCCACATAGCTCTGGGTAGTGACTGGTCAATAATCATGACGACTGTTCCTTCCGTCAAATTGTCTCTCTCTTTTACCCACTTCTGGCGGGTCTGTAGAGACGGTAGGTAGTGCAGTAGGAAACTGCTCCAAAACTTGTCGGCTAATACTTGGCTGTACCTCCACATTCGTCGGCCGTTCGCTTCTTCAGGCCGGTACATTGTCTGGGGTAACGCGGGATCTAGCCGCCCCATCAGGAGGGTGTTGGGGGTGACTGGGTCGACATCTGCTACATCACTGGAGACGTAACCGAGGGGCTTTGAGTTCAATACTCCCTCAATCTCCGTGAGGACTGTCATTAGGACTTCTTCCGCCACAGTCTGGGCCCCAAGTACTGCGTACAGGGCTGTCTTTATAGAACGTACTTCTCGTTCCCAAGTTCCACCGAAGTGGGGTGCGTTTGGGGGGTTGAATTGGAAGTCAATCTGGGCCGGAGCGAGGTGGGTCTTAAGTTCTGGGCCCATAGCTTGGAAGCTCTCCCTCAGCTCTCTTTCTCCGCCTTTGAAGTTTGTCCCGTGATCGGACAATAATGTAGACGGTTTTCCTTTCCGTGATGTGAATCTTCGGAAGGCCATAAGGAATGAGTCTGCGCTCATGGTCGGAAGGAGCTCGATATGTATCGCTCTGGTGGTCATGCATTTGAATACAATACCCCACCGCTTCTCGGTGCCTCTTCCTTTCTTTATGTGCAGCGGGCCAAAACAGTCCATGCCTGTTGAGTGGAATGGCTTGTCGCCGAGTCGGAGGCGACATGGAGGTAGGTCAGCCATCCGTGGTATGCTGGGCTGCGCGCGCCACTTTCGGCAGTCTAGACAGGTTCGCTGGAAGCGTCGCACCGCCTCTCTTCCTTGAAGTATCCAGTAACGACGTCTGATTTCCGCGAAGACTCTCTCTGCTCCTGCGTGGTGTACATCCTCGTCTTATTTCTTTATAATCAGCTCTGTGACCTTGTGTCGGCTGTTCAATACGATCGGGTACTTAATGTCATCCGGTAAATTGGGGGCTCTCCGCAGGCGACCACCCACTCTGATGAGGGTATGTGTGTCACTCTCGGGGGCCAGATGAATCAATCTGCTGTCTGATGGGACGGGCTTTCCTCCCTGTAGACAGTCTAGTTCATCGGGGAACGAGTCTCTCTGGGCTCGTTGCAGTAGAAGCAGTTCTGCTTCCTCGTAGTCAGCTGCTGACATATCAGCGGGGGACTTAATCTCTGGGTGGTGCCGCAGGAATGTCCGTTGCTGCGCACTCTCTATGGTAATGCAATCGTCTATGTTGGGGTCTGCGGAGACAACAGTGCTCAATCCACAGAACATGGGTTTCTTATTCTCAGCCTCCTCGTCACTTGCTTCCCTCGGGGTGGGCGTGGGCCAATCTCCTTCCGGGAGCTTGAGGAATGCTGGTCCGTCACTGTAGATGTTATGACGGGTTAAGTCATCTAGGGACATTCCCCGGGTGATGACGTCAGCTGGGTTGTGTTTTGTATCAACATAGCGCCAGTTTGCTTCTCCGGTTATCTCTCCGGTTAACTCTTGAATCTCAGTGACTCTGACTCCCACGAAGACTTTGTATTTGCATGAATCCGATTTGATCCAGGCGAGTACTGTCGTGGAATCTGACCACAGGATTGTTCTATGCACCGGAATGGTGAGCTCACGTTGGATGAGCGTGGCTAGATGCGCTCCTGCGAGGGCTGCGCAGAGCTCTAGACGTGGGATAGACTGTTGCTTGCGTGGGGCTATTCTCGAGCGGGCGAGGATGAATGCTGTGTAGATCTCTCCCCCCTCTTCTTGGGCCCGCAAGTAGGCTACTGATCCGTAGGCGACCTCGGAGGCGTCACTGAAGACGTGTAAATCCATTTTACATGTCTCTGGCCTCACCGTGGGTGGGAAGTAGCTTCGGCGTATATTAACGCCTGGGAGTGAGTGGAGTTCCATCTCCCACTCTCTCCAGGTGGATGCAAGGTGTGCGGGAATGGGGTCGTCCCAGCCCTGGTCCTTGTCCCACAATGCTCGTACAATCATCTTTGCCCTGGTGGTGTACGGTAGTATACATCCTAACGGGTCATATTGTCGGGCGAGTGTTCTGTACACACTCCGTCTGGTGGTCGGTATTGTCGTCGACCTTCCCTGCTCCGTGGTCAGGGGTTTGTGTCTATAGTGGAGCGAATCTGTTTTGAAGAGCCTCGGCTTCTTCCTGGGTCGAAACGCTTTGTAGACAGTTATCTACGTAGAAGCTGTTCTTCACACTGTGTCGGACCTCTTCGTCCGCTGCTGGGTCCTCTGCGACATGTCTCTGTAGTGCAAATGTAGCACAGCATGGGCTGCATGTAGTTCCGAAAGGGAGGACTTCCCATTGGTAGATGGCTGGGTGCTCATCTCCTGGCCTCTCTCTCCATAGGAACCGCAACAGGGGCTTGTCCTCCTCTACTAATCTCACCTGCAGGAACATCCCTTTGATATCCCCGCTGATAGCCACCTTGTCCTGGCGGAAGCGGAGTAGTACGCCTAGTAGGGAGGGGCCGAGTGTAGGACCGGGCAATAGCTCTTTATTCAGATTTTGGGATTGGATCTGGTAGCTGCAGTTAAACACGATGCGGTCTTTGCCGTTGTGATGAACCTTGTGGTGGGGCACGTACCACGATTCAGTCGTCTGGTCGGCCTCTTTAATGTCAATCTTTGTGACGTGTCCCGCTGTGATGAGCTTCTCAATCTCAGCGCGGTATACACTTTCTTGGGCGGGGTCCTTGGCTAAGCGCCGCTCTGTGTTTAGTAGGTACCGCTCTGTGGCGTCTTTCTTTGCGTGAAAGGTAGGCATCCCTTCCCGCCGCAGGAGTGGCGTGGCGTATCTCAACACGCCGCTGACTGGGACTCTCTTTGTTCCCGTCTCGAGGAGGTTAATGGCGTAGATGTCGTCTTTAGAGCGAATGTCTTTCTTTTCGTTCTTAAAGGGCATTTGTTCTAAGGTCCATAGCCTCTCTACATGCTGCAGGAGTGCGGTGTCTCCCTCTGTGACTCGGGAGTGGAGACAGCTAGTGGCTGTGGTTCGGTTGAGAGATTTGGCGAGTGGGCCTTGGAGAGTCCATCCTAGGCGGGTCTCGACTGCTGCAGGACAGCCTCTGGGTCCGGTATGAACCCGGTCTATCGGGACAATGAGGTCTGCATGGTCGGAGCCTATCAACAGTGTCGGGGTAGCACCGTCTATGAGTGGGATCGGTAGCTTGCGTAGATGTACATATTTCTCCATCAGCTTGGCTACGGGGTATGTGTACCGCGAGAGTCCTATTTCTTGGCTGGTGAAAGCGTCTGTAATCCTGTACCGTCGCTCGGGCTGGCCGCTTGCTGCGATAGAGAATGAGACATTCTCGCCCTTTATCGTTTTCAAATCTCTTCTTATTGTCCGAATTGTCATTTGGTTTTCGCTCCCCCGCAGCCCTAGCTGGGCCGCAGCGGACGCGAGCAGAAGGGTCTTCTCTGACCCGTCATCAAGGACGGCGTAAGTGTCCATGACTTTATTCTGGTAGCTCAATGTCACACGGACTACCTTTAAGAGCACTCTGGCTCCGCTGCTGCTGGCGGGGTCGATGTACATGACGCTTGCTTTGCTGCTTGATGGTGCGGGTGGAGGCCGCCATCTGTTACTGTCGTGGAGTATGTCCAGATGGGCTCCATCACACCGACTGCACTTTTTCTTTAAGCGGCATTCGGCTGCCATGTGTGATCGCGCACAGCGAAAACAGCGTCTGTTGGACTTTATCCATTGACTCGCTTCCTCCGCATTCATCTTGGGGAATGAGTCACATTGTGACAGCCAGTGTTCTTTCTCACAGTAGGGGCACACTATCTTCCACTTCTCCTTTCTTGAGGGGGTACTGTGGCTCCTACTGCTTGGCACTGACTCCGATTGGTGCATGACAGTCACCGATCTTCTTCCATCATTTAGTCTCCTGGTTCCTTCTCTGGAGCCAGGGGTGCTCCGTCCGAATGTATCTAGCCGTAAGCTGCTGACTTCTCTCGCCAGGAAGTCGGCTAGATCGAGGAGGTTCGGTTCGGGGCCATTAGGGTCTCGGTGGTCTCTCTGCCGCCTAAAGCGCTCCTGTCGGGCGGGCGGTAGCTTCTCCAAGATCCTCTCTACATTTGAGTTGGCGTATAGTTCATGCCTACCCTTTTCCCTCTGCGCTCCCAGCATCCCTACCAGGGACTGCACTCTGATGGACAGGTCGTCCAGTGCTCGATTGTCTGTTGCTGGGGGTAGGCGGTCGATGTGCCTGATCTCCTGGATCACGTAATCCCATATACGTCCATATCTCTGGTCCAACGCTACCAGCGCTGCGGTGTATGGGGTCGTGGAAGTGGCGTAGGCGAGCGCTATGTTGTGCGCGCGGGGTACCTTTAAATGCTTCAGTAGTATCGCGTATTTATGGCGTTCATCAATGACATCCACCGACATTGTCTCCAGACACATGCGGAGCTCCGTATACTGGGCCCGGTTCTCCTGGGTGAAGTCTGGTACCATAGGTGTGCCAATGTATGACGCGGATTGTTGATACATCGGCGAGCGTTGGGGGAGAGGCCTCCTAGGCGAGTCTCCTCCTGCTCCTTGGCGTGGGCTGGTACCGGCTGTGTACCATGGCCCGCTGGTCCAGGTGCTGTTCCTCGGTGCGGGTCGTGCGTCGTGCTCACCCGTGAATAGCGTCGGGGGTCTGTAGCGCAGCTCCGCGGGGGTATAGCCTGGGCTGTACTGGACCTCCTGGTCCGGTAGAGTACTGTGCTGTCGTCGGGCGTGGTTCTCCTCCTCTTCCTCTTCGTCTTCCGTTAGGTCATCCAGGGCTTGTAGTCTCTGATTTAGCCTCTCCGCAGTGTATGCTGCTCCTTCCCGGTGGCTGGGTCTCGCTTGGACCGGTTGGGGAAGGGGGTCTGCGGGGGGTATAAACCTCGTCTGTTGGTCAAGTTCAGGGTCGCTTACTCGGCTAGGGGATGCCGCCCTGGAGTGATGTCTAGACGAGTTCCTGGAGCCTCTGGTGGAGGGAGGGGGTGTTGTCCTTCTGATCAGCTGTTCTATTAGTTGCGCTTGTGCTCTGTCGCGCTCGGCTTCGCGCTTGGTGAGATCCGATTCTCTCTGGGCACCGGTGGCGGCGCGCTGGGCGTCGGCCCGGTCTCTTGCCATATTCTCTTCCATCTGAATGCGTCTTATTTCCAGGCGTATGTGCTCTTCTTCGCTCCGTTGCTGTATCTGCAATCGATCGCGTTCACCCTGGAGTCTATCGCGTTCAGTAGAGGCTTTCAGGCTGACGAGGAATGCCTGCTGTAGTGTCCTCTCTGCCTCGCTGGGAGAAGACGGTTGTATAGGGGAGCCGTCCCTTGGGGTACTCCGTGCGGAGTCTTGGAGCTCTATCTCCACGGTGCTCTCCTCATCTTCTTCCGTGCCGAGTTCTCTCTCGGTAGTGTTGTCTTCCTCCCGGGACTCGTCGGGGACTACTTCTTCGGTATTGGCGGGGTGTAAAGTCATGTCTGGTTCCCCCTGGTCCCCACCTTGAGCTGGGTCAGTTACGTTAGAACCTATAGGGGCCTCTATGGTCGGGGTAGCCTGGTCGTTAGGGTTAGACATAATTTAACTTTCTAGTTTTACCGCGTTTACTGTTGGTAGAAGACTAGGTTGTTGACTGACAGCGTAAGCCTCTAGGTACTGAGGGAGCTGTCGTTTGCGCCGCGGGCGTTGTTGGTTAGGAGGATCGTTTCGTGGAGTGTTCATCATAGGCCATTTTAATATTAATAACACTATATTAATATTACACTGATTACCATCCGGCTCGAAGGACCAATTGTAACTGAGGGGTACAATTCCCTGACTGTATTGTTAGATATGATACTTACTACCACTACCTCTTGTACTTTAGACTCTGGCCACCCAGTACTAGGTATAAATAATTATGATAAACACTCCCACCTGATGAAACGGATCCAACACAAATGTACCAAGTCGAAAGTCTGCGTTTAATAATAATACATAGCAAAAGGTATGTACAACGATCACTTAATTACATTTATGATTTGAAATAGTATGCACTTTTATGGCAAATGAGTATTCGTAGGTAGATCAATATCGAATGTCCAATCTCTGATTGCGCAGGAAGCAAATATACAACCTGGAATATTTAGGGAACAATAGCAATGATACTTGAATGATTATATAGCTGGATACACTAGGGGAAGGTTCCGACTGCTTGTAGGACAGCTGGAGGGGGGGGGGGTAGAGTCTGGCTGTATCCCGTCTGGCCGAGGGTATCCTGGGAGAGCCCACAGTCGTGCGACCCGGTGCCCAGCGATCCTCGATCCACAGATGAAAGCAGTTGGACTCTCTGTGGCCGGCGTCCTCCGGTCCACGATGGAGAGACGTGAGGCGACCTCGTCGTGTAGAGCGTCTTCTCACCTGTCGTCCTCTCCGGGGGGGGTATTTCCAACACACCGCAGTGTTGGCCTTTATCCATAGAATAATCAAAGTACTCAAAGCATAATCCAAGCCGGGGAAGGCTAGCCGTCGTCGGTAGAATAATCCAATATACAGGTCCACTCGCTCCTTGGCCTGGAGCTCCTCGGGTGCAGCTTCACGTGGGGTCAACCACCCTGGATAAGCGTCCAGCTGATGCCCGAAACGATGGGGGTGCTGATTACTATAGAACTCTTACCGCACGAGGCACTACATATGAATAGACTATTATTAGCTTAATAGAATACGTCCAACTCGACGATATAGTGCCAAATATGACTATTCAAATATTAATATACACAATGTCTCAATGCCGATACTGGGCCGAATTGGCCTTACTGCCCACACGTGGTTCGCGGGGAGGCTTTTGCGTCTGTCACTCTGTTGGATGGTAAGGAACTGGACTAAAAGAAAGCTCTACTTTAATAGCGCAGTATATATACGCACTATGAACAAATAGTACCATTAGTGGTGCGGTAGACATATTCCTACGCGGAACTAGGACTTGTCCATACATGTTGAGCGGTACGATTGAACTTGGTCTGAGGGGTATGGCGACCTGGCACCAAGGTCTCGTCCAATGGTAGAATGGAGACTATTATGGGATGTTCAGTAGACTAGAAGGGATATTGCTTCAGTAGTATCGCGTATTTATGGCGTTCATCAATGACATCCACCGACATTGTCTCCAGACACATGCGGAGCTCCGTATACTGGGCCCGGTTCTCCTGGGTGAAGTCTGGTACCATAGGTGTGCCAATGTATGACGCGGATTGTTGATACATCGGCGAGCGTTGGGGGAGAGGCCTCCTAGGCGAGTCTCCTCCTGCTCCTTGGCGTGGGCTGGTACCGGCTGTGTACCATGGCCCGCTGGTCCAGGTGCTGTTCCTCGGTGCGGGTCGTGCGTCGTGCTCACCCGTGAATAGCGTCGGGGGTCTGTAGCGCAGCTCCGCGGGGGTATAGCCTGGGCTGTACTGGACCTCCTGGTCCGGTAGAGTACTGTGCTGTCGTCGGGCGTGGTTCTCCTCCTCTTCCTCTTCGTCTTCCGTTAGGTCATCCAGGGCTTGTAGTCTCTGATTTAGCCTCTCCGCAGTGCGGTAGACATATTCCTACGCGGAACTAGGACTTGTCCATACATGTTGAGCGGTACGATTGAACTTGGTCTGAGGGGTATGGCGACCTGGCACCAAGGTCTCGTCCAATGGTAGAATGGAGACTATTATGGGATGTTCAGTAGACTAGAAGGGATATTCAATGCATATTGTACAAGGAATATACAAGGGATATCAGGGGATATACAAATACAATTAAATATATATATATAAATAAATATATATATTCGGTTTAATCTGATCCTTCAGAACACCTTTCCTTGTCTCGATGCGCGCAGCTGCGCCTCATCCATATCATTAACGGGCGAGTCTGCCTCATCTGAACTCGCCATTTTAATTCAGAATAAACAAATAAATAAATCCAAAAGGTCTTCAACGTGTTTAGAAACAGTGGCTGGTTATTTCGTTATCCTTGTCTTTCCCAATTAAGACAGGTTACTTCCAAAGTCAATTCATGGCTGTTGGCTCCGCTGCTCTTTTTATCCATGAATGCCACAAGCACAAAATTAAATATTCACTGTCCATAAACACCGTTATCAGAGGTGAAGTCCGTTTAGTAATAATTCATGGATTTATTCCAAACGAATAATTATTCATGTGGCGTTGGTTTTGCAAGCACATACCTCAATTATTTGCTTGTTTGTTTGTTTACAGCCGTCAGGCCGGCGTTTCCTTCCTCTGTTTGTAGCCGTGCGTCGGGCCGACGCTTTTCGTTCCTTTGGACCCCTTTGATCCTCCAATAATCCTTTTTCGTTCCTTCGGATCCCTTTGATCCTCCAATAATCCGTGCTCTTCAATCACAGCTTGTCATTGACTTAATGTAGTGGCCAAAATCCAAACAAGTCTGTCCTATAACTCTATTTGAATATTCCTTTCTTGGCCACTTGTAGGGCTGGGAAGCAGTGTCAGACTCGCAGTCGCAGAACAGAAACCACTGCACGTTTTTGTTGCTCTTTTTGCTCTTTTAATGTCCAGCAAGAACAAAATATGAAAACAATATCGTACATAGAAATAAACAAGAGATCCTAATAATCTCGGGAACAAAAGGTTGCGTCTGCGTTGCGTGTCAATGACAGTATTGCTGCTGCCTGCTGCTCTGCCGTCACACGCCGCACCTGTGGCTTATAGCGTTAGCCCCGCTCCATTCACCTGAGCAAAGCACCCCACTCACTGAAACAGATAAATGTATTAATGCAGGTTCAGAATGAATCAAAACAGTTAAGCTTAAATGCGGCTCTTACAAAGGGGTTAGTCCCCCCAGGTTCTTTATTAATGTTTCTTTTTTAGTTTTGGAGCCGATAATTAGAATTTCAGTTTTGTTCTCGTTTAGTTTCAGGAAGTTCTTACTCATCCATTTATTTATTGCCAGTAAGCAGTCTGTAATGGAGCTAATCGCTGTATCATTTGGTTCAGCAGATATGTACAGTTGTGTATCATCCGCATAGCTATGGAAATCTACATTATGTTCTCTGATGATATCACCCAGCGGTAACATGCAAAGGGAGAAGAGTAAAGGACCTAAGCAACTCCCTTGTGCAACTCCATAGTTGTTGTCGTATATATCAGACATGTGATCTCCTAGTTTAACATAGAATTTCCTCCCTCTGATGTATGTTTTAAACCAGTCCAGCACATGTTCTGAGAAACCGACATGGTTTTCAAGACGATCGATTAGAATATCGTGATCGATTGTATCAAATGCTGCACTGAGATCTAATAAGGATGGAGATCTTATTCCCGTCAGAGTTTAGTCTGAGGTCACTGATTATTTTGGTGAGGGCAGTTTCAGTGCTATGATATTTTCTGAATCCTGACTGAAATTCTTCTAAGATGTTGTTTTCTTCAAGAAAGGAATTTATTTGAACTGAAACTATCTTTTCAAGTACTTTACTAATGAATGGTAGGTTGGATATTGGACGATAATTTGCCATTTCATTACTATCCAAGTTAGGTTTTTTTTAGTAATGGCTTTACAACTGCTGTTTTAAAGGCATCTGGGAAAATACCAGTCCTAAGGGAAGTGTTTATGATATCTAGCACAGGGCTTGAAACACTATTAAATACCCGTTTGAAGAAAGCTGTAGGTATAGGGTCAATGTCTGAGGTGGAGGAGTTACATTCTGAGACAGTTTTGCAGAGTACATCTAATGTGATGCATGTGAAACTTCTCATGGTTACATTGCGCGGTTTGCCGCAATCAGCTTTATTTCCATCATGAGTAATGCTGGCCCTGATCAAGGTTATTTTGTTGTTAAAGAATAGTGCAAGTTCTTCACACTTAACCGTTGATGACTGAGGAGGTGTAGGGGCAGTGTTGAGTAGTACATTAATAGTGGAAAAAAGGATTCTTGAGTTTCCAGCATTTTCTGTAATGATTTTAGAGAAGTAATCTTTCCTTGCTAAGCGGATGGTTTTATTATAAGCAGTTAAAGCATCTTTGTATATATCACAGCATATGGTGGTTTTTGTTTTTCTCCATTTTCGCTCCGCTGCACGACATTTCCTTTTTTCTTTGTTGACCGTATTATAGTTCAACCAGGGCGAGGCTCTAGTTTTCTTCTTTTTCGTTTTTAATGAGGCGACAGAATTTAATATAGATGACATTGCATCATTGAGATTTTCTACCATTTCATTTAGAGAGCTGTCATGATTGTGTGGTTCATGTAGTCTGATAAGATCTATGAACTTTGCTTCAGCTTTGTCGTTTAGGAGCCTCTTTTTAACTATGATTTCTTTTTTTGTTTTAGTAAAGGTTATTTGAGTATCAAAAAATATACAGTGATGGTCGGAGAGAGGTAATTCAGTTATTGAGATATTTGTTATGCTTAGCCCAGTTGTTGTTATAAATAAGTCTAGTATATTCCCAAGCCTGTGAGTTGCATTTGTTATATGCTGTATTAGGTCAAAGCTATCCAGTAGATTTTTTAGTTCTATAGTTTTGGAGTCTGTTTTCTTATTAAAATGGATGTTCAAGTCTCCATTTAGGATCACCTTATCATATCCGGTAACACATAGTGAGATCAGTTCAGAGAGCTCCTGTATAAATATTGGTGAGTGTCTAGGCGGGCGGTATATTGTGACAATAATAGTTGATTCTGTTTTTAGTTCAATGGCAAGATATTCCATTGACATGAACTCGCCTAGTTCTGTGATTCTAGAGTTTTGAGGAGAAGATTGCTGCAACTCCTCCGCCCCTTTTATTTTTTCTGGGTATTTGAAAAAAGTTATAGTCTGGTGGACAAGCTTCTATCATTATTGATGTAGCTGTGTCATTATTTAGCCATGTCTCTACTAGGCAGATGCAATCTAAGTTATTTTCTTTAATCAGATCATTTACTAAGAATGTTTTATTATTCAGTGATCTGACATTTAGGAAAGCTAATTTTATTTGTTGGACTTCTTTAGAGGAGGTCTGCTTTGGCTTGACCTTGATGGCCCTGAGGTTAATAGCAGGTAAACGCATTGATGGCGTATATTTTTCACCATGCCATTGGCTGGTTATGATTACCGGTATGTTTTGAGAGTTGGCATGGCAATTGTGCTATACTGCACCGTACTGACTGTACTGTGCTTTCGGGGACATTTGATCAGACAAGATTGCCTTGTGTGATATGGGGGGGGGGACGGGGGGGACGCCTTGTGCTGCTGCTGCACTTCGTGGTGAGATTGTGTCCTTCGTGATTATCTCTCGTGCTGGTATGAGTTTAATATTCTTGGAGGCCATTAAGGCATGATGCATGTTTGCTTCTAGGAGCTTTGAACCTAAGCGATTTGGGAAGAAGCCATTTCTTTGAAAAGGTTCTGGGTTATTACAGAAAACATTGAAGTTGTCAATGAATTTCAGGCTGTGTACAAGACATGCAGCCCCTAACCATGAATTAAAATTTAGGAGTCGACTGAAGGCTTCTTGTCCTCTGCGAAAGCATGCAATTGGTCCACTGATGGACACATCAGTGTCTATGTACACAGACTGATGTTTGTCTAGTGTGTTCATTAAACGTGTGAAATCGTCTTTCAAAGTCTCTGTGCCAGTCTTCTTTCGCAGGATGTCAAACGATCCAGAGTGAATGACAATTTTTGTTATGCCCGGTCTGATTAGTTCACTTTGATGAACATTGTTACTCAGCTGATAGAGTTGTACCCTTCCCACTGTCTTGTTGTGCTTTGGATAAAAGCGTCAGCTAAATGACAACATTTTAATGTAAATGTGGTGTTCCTCTCTCTGTTCCTCTCTCTGAGTTTCTAGTGTTCCTCTCTCTGTTCCTCTCTCTGAGTTTCTAGTGACCCTCTCTCTGTTTCTCTCTCTGAGTTTCTAGTGTTCCTCTCTCTGTTCCTCTCTCTGAGTTTCTAGTGACCCTCTCTCTGTTTCTCTCTCTGAGTTTCTAGTGACCCTCTCTCTGTTTCTCTCTCTGAGTTTCTAGTGTTCCTCTCTCTGTTCCTCTCTCTGAGTTTCTAGTGTTCCTCTCCCTGTTCCTCTCTCTGAGTTTCTAGTGTTCCTCTCTCTGTTCCTCTCTCTGAGTTTCTAGTGACCCCCTCTCTGTTTCTCTCTCTGAGTTTCTAGTGTTCCTCTCTCTGTTCCTCTCTCTGAGTTTCTAGTGTTCCTCTCTGAGTTTCTATAGTGACCCTCTCTCTGTTTCTCTCTCTGAGTTTCTAGTGTTCCTTTCTCTGTTCCTCTCTCTGAGTTTCTAGTGTTCCTTGTTATGTTTTTCTCTCTGAGGCTGCGGTTACATTAAAGGCAAAACGATTTTGTTTCATTTCACTTTTCAGAATGTTGTGTATTGGCAGGCAAGTTAGACGCCGTTTGTCTCCTGTATGCGCGGGAGGTATTTGTTGCGTGCACAAGCCAGACAGACAGAGAGAGAGAGCACAGAGCGTGCGTGTGTATAATAATGCAGGACCTGTCGCAGAGGTCTTTAATCACGTGTGTGTGTGTGCCTAAAAGCACAGCAGTGTGAGGATTGGTTCATTCCCCGCCACACGCTCTGCTCCTTTAAGGTACTGTGTTGATTGATGCATTCCCCGCCACACGCTCTGCTCCTTTAAGGTACTGTGTTGATTGATGCATTCCCCGCCACACGCTCCGCTCCTTTAAGGTGTTGATTGGTGCATTCCCCGCCACACGCTTTTGGAGCAAGTATCAATTCCAGCGCGCACCTGTCATAGTTTTTGATTAGCGCCCCAGAGGCTTTTTATACTGGGACTTCCCTTCAATCGATGTCGGGTCGTTTTGGAATACAACTGCTTTTGCCTGCTTTTTCCCCGTTGCTGTACCTCGTCTACTTTCCCTCCAGGACCTTCTGTGGAGATCCGCTGATGAGAACCTTGTTCCCCGTTTGGAGCTGCGCCTCGTTTACCCGCTTTACGCGTTTGCGCTTGGGTGAGTTGGAACCAAACCCCTCTGGATTATTCTGTCTGTGTGTGTGACGAACACCGAAGATTATCATTTTTGCTTGCACTGGACTCAGTTGAAGTGTGTGTTTAGAAGAGACACTGAAGATATCATTTCTGTTTGCACTAAACTCAGCTAACTTGTGTGTTGTGGAGAACACTGAAGATTGGCACTGTTCATTTGTTCTGGACACAGCTAAGGGAGGAGGGAACCACACTGCCTCTGTGTTTCGTTGGACTGTTATTGATATCTCTCTCTCTCTCCGTTTTCCACCTCGAGTTAAAGCTGGGAGTATCTGCAGAGCCGCTACAACGTCAAATACCGATTCCCCACCGCTATCACCAGGAGGATCTGCAGAGCCGCAGAGAACTCTGCCGATGGCAGTCTCCCTTGTTGTTTCATAATTGTTACTTTACCCCTTTTGTGACTCTGTAAATAAATACGCCCTAGTATTTGGCTAACTCTGAACTTCCTGTCTGTGCCGTGCGTTTGAGGTCGGTTCAAACCCTAACAAGCAGAGAATTATGGCATCATTAACCGAACTCAGCCCAACGTCTCTTCACCGTCCATTACAGCCTATACAGGTCTATCGGACTATCTACATTACACTTGTGCGGAGACGGACTTTTCGGAACCTTCATTTTGGGAGAAATAAATAATACGTTTAATAATAAGTAAGACAACGGATACGTTTAACGAATTCCATATAGTTTATTATCCGTGGCCTGCCGTGTGTTTTTGACTTAAGTCTAATCATTAATCTGGACCTTCAGAGCAGTTTGTCTCAGTTTCAGTTTCACGGCACTTTGCGAGCGTCTGAAGGCTCGGGCTGCATTTCTCGCAGAACATATTACAGAACGAAAGCGCTATTTGTTGCCGTTCGAATGCCATCTGACTCGACAAAACCCGTTCATCGGTTCTCGAGTTACATGCAGATATGTCAGGCGAGCGTCTTTTAACCGCCCGCGTCAGATTATCACCCTGATATTATGACTCGGAGTCATCATAATCCGACTTTATAGAGTGAAATAGGACATCATGAACAATGTAAGAGAGCACAATAACACACATAAACACATCACATACCTCCCCATCCTCCCGCTTCCCCAAACGAAGGAATAGAAAATAAAAAAAGCATTACCTCTGTGAAGCCGCTGGGCAATACACGGAGTGGTGGTATAACTAAACATATTGTTTAGGCTTCAGCTCAAACTCCAATCAAATAATACTAGTCGCTCTTATGTAGCTAAAGGCAATAACAAATAAATGAAGTCATGTCTCTGACCAGACCAGGGAATTATTATATAGCCTGGGAGAAATAATTATATACACACACGCATACATACATACATACATACATACATACATACATACATACATACATACATACATACATACATACATACATACATACATACATACATACATACATACATACATACATACATACATACATACATACATACATACATACATAGAGGGGCGTAGCTGGGGGGGGGTATCTTAGGATGATTCCAAGGGCCCAGCACTGGGGGGGGGGGGGGGGGGCAACATTTTTTTTTTTTTTTTTTTTACTAGACATCACTCAGGTGTATGATTGGTGCTCTCATTGATACTATGTTTGTTTCTGAAGTGTGTGTGTGTGTGTGTGTGTGTGTGTGTGTGTGTGTGTGTGTGTGTGTGTGTGTGTGTGTGTGTGTGTGTGTGTGTGTGTGTGTGTGTGTGTGTGTGTGTGTGTGTGTGTTTGCGTGCGTGCGTGCGTGCGTGCGTGCGTGCGTGTGTGTGTGTGTGTGTGTGTGTGAGCTATATAGAGAGAGGGGGGGTGAGAGAGATGAGGAAGGGGCAAGAGAGAAAGAGAGCTGGGAGAGTGTGTGTGAGAGAAAGGGGGGGGTGATTACTCAGCCCTTGTGTGGGTGAATGTAACAAGTTCCTAACGTTTTCTTTCCCCTATTATTTCATGCACACTTTATTCATTGTTTTAAATTATTGTTTTCTTTTAAGTTATTTTGTGCATCACTCTGTTTTGAATTTGATGCAAATTTGCAATGCATGAGGGTCATCCTTTTGTGTTAAATGGCTGCATAAAGCAAGCATTTGTTGACTCGCATGTTGATAAGAGTATTAAAACTTGAAAAAGATCTGTTTAAGGTAGGGAAAAAAAGAGAAAGAAAATGTGATTCAGACTATCCAGGTCCGCTCCCACCACAGAGTTTGTTTATTTTGTGTGTGTTGGTGTTGCCCCCCCAGCATACCACAGCAAAGAAGAGGGCACCAGCAACCACAGACTGGTAGAACATCTGCAGCAGTTTGCTGCAGACATTAAAAGACCTGAGCCTTCTCAGGAAGAACAGTCTGCTCTGTCCCTTCCTGTAGGGCCTCGATATTGTTCGTCCAGTCCAGTTTACTATCACTTGACCCAGGGTTGTTCCCAGCCTAGTGCGACTCAAGGTTCTTTGGTAGACTATTGCATTGGTCCATTCATTGAAGATGAACGCAATGCGACATCCTTTACTAGGCTCACCCACCAACAGTGCAGGTGCTGAACTGCTGATCCGAATGTATAGGTAAAAACCATATTATGCGTTTTCATCAATAAATAAATGACAAAAAAATAATTATCTTGCGCGCTAGCGCGCGCTCGGATTGACTGGGGGCCCACTAATACATTCTTTCATGGGGCCCAGAATCTACAGCTACACCCCTGCATATACATACATACATAATCATACCGTCCTTTGAGGGAATGCTTTGATAACGAAAATTAAGCTTATATAATAATAATAATAATAATAATAATAATAATAATAATAATAATAATAATAATAATAATAATAATAATAATAATAATAATAATAATAATAATAATAATAATAATAATAATAATAATAATAATAATAATAATAATAATAATAATAATAATAATAATAATAATAATAATAATAATAATAATAATAATAATAATAATAATAATAATAATAATAATAATAATAATAATAATAATAATAATAATAATAATAATAATAATAATAATAATAATAATAATAATAATAATAATAATAATAATAATAATAATAATAATAATAATAATAATAATAATAATAATAATAATAATAATAATAATAATAATAATAATAATAATAATAATAATAATAATAATAATAATAATAATAATAATAATAATAATAATAATAATAATAATAATAATAATAATAATAATAATAATAATAATAATAATAATAATAATAATAATAATAATAATAATAATAATAATAATAATAATAATAATAATAATAATAATAATAATCATAATCATAATAATAATCATAATAATAATAATAATGGCGAATCGTTCGTTCATGCCGCTGTTCATCTTATTAATAGCCGATAGAATGTTTGAAAGTGACGGGTTGTCCTCCATGCGTTGCTCACTAGTGCCTCCCCTGCTCACTAGCGTATTTTACATCTTGAGCAATAATATTTGCGTCTTGTTCTAGCCAGGGGTGCAGTCGTAATATCAGAACTGCCTGTACGCTGTTTAAATGACGCCACGTGCACGCGCGCTCCCGCGCATACATGTTCCCCTGTGTGCGCACAGAACAGATGATTATTATGCATAAATAGTAGGAAACATGTTTGTATAGGAAATTACTAGTTTTAGTTTAGTTTTTGTAAATATTGCCTTGAAATAGAGAAACTGAAAAAGGTAGCAGGATGTATATAAAGAAATTATATTGTCAACCGATATGATTGAAAAACAAACAATGTTTTAAATGTAATTGTAGATACAATATTGTAGTTACAATTTATTTAATTGAATTAACTTAAACTAGAAAAGTAAATACAAACTAAATTAACAATGTAACTTAGTTTACAGAAGGACAGTTTCCTTCTGAAGCACAACTTAATGCCTCATACGTCCAGTCGGGACCATTTGTCACATAGTGAGAGCTCCACAGATCAAGCAAACCCCCACAGGGCTTGTATTTTGGTTTTGCACTTCTCGTTCTTTGTTATGTTATTGGTATCCTATTATTATGCAAAGTCTAGGTGATAGATAAGTGCCGGTACTTGGCGTACGGCGCGACGAGTCAAGTGAAAGTTGTGAACGCATTTTTGTGTGCGCGCACGTGCACATCTGTGCGCATACTTCTGCTCAGAAAACTGCTGGGACGGCGTGGTACTGCGTGGGACCACCACTGCATCACTGGTTCTAGCAGCACGTCATCATATCAAGGGCACGCGGACATCGGTGTCTGCTGCGCATGGGCGTTGGGTGTGAACGGCTCCGTATCTGGCTTAATTGCGCATATTACATGCCAACCACTGTTGCCGGCGAGTTTTGAAAATGAAAACCCCCTTTGAGCGTTGCCGCTAGGAAAACGAAATTGCCTGCCAAAACGGTGTTGCCTTTTAACTTGGACATGCAAACGAAATAATAATAATAAAAAGTGTAACCATGGCTTGAGTTTCTAGTGTTTTTCTCTCTCAGTTTCTATAGTGTTTCTCTCTCTGAGTTTCTAGTGTTTCTCTCTTTGAGTTTCTAGTGTCGCGTCCAAGTGAAATTCCATCCAGATTTTGCCGTCCTCAGCAGCAGTCAGTGCACTGTTGTTTGTGGCAAAGAAGTGTTCCATAGGTCTACAGCTCCACAATGCAAGAATTGACCATCTGTGGAAAAACACAGTGTACACACAGTCACAGGTCCTGACCTCAGAGAGAGAGAGAGAGAGAGAGAGAGAGAGAGAGAGAGAGAGAGAGAGAGAGAGAGAGAGAGAGAGAGAGAGAGAGAGAGGGAGAGAGAGAGAGAGAGAGAAGAGAGAGAGAGAGAGAAGAGAAATAGAGACAAACAGGAGATAGAATCACTGAGAAATCGAGAGATAGAGAGAAAAACAGAGCGAGAGATTGAGGGATGGTGCAATGGAGGGGGCAAACCACTGTGCTGCACTAATGTTTTCTTTCAACCCATTAATCTCTCAATGGTGGCCCTTCCAAACACTGGGCCTGGGCGAGAGTGAGGCTGAAATCACACAGTCTGGTGCTGGCAGCGAGTGACCAGCCCCATGCCCTCCAGTCCACACCCTGCAACCAACCCACTGTTCGACGTACGCATTGCCAGCTTCAGCTGCTGACCTGTAATCCAACCCCGGCGTCACATGACAGCGCAGAGGTAGAAGGTATAGAAGCAGAGACCATAGGTCGAATGAAGAACAAACACCTCTGAAGCAGAGAGACAGACTCAGGGAGTGTGAAATAAGAGTGCAGTGTTAATGCAGCCAAAATAACGACAGTTGTAGTAAAAAATAAGTGCGCAGCATAACAGGATTTAATACGCTGCAGAGTAGCATGTTGCACGACTGATTAAGGATTTTTGTACAGATTTTCTCAAAAGGTTCTACTGTATGCATCATCATCCATAAGCCCCACCACAGGGTCAACAACTCAGGGGCAGGAATGGCATGGTATATTATAGCTCGGTTTACTCTGGGGTGGGCAGAGAGAGAGAGAGAGAGAGAGAGAGAGAGAGAGAGAGAGAGAGAGAGAGAGAGAGAGAGAGAGAGAGAGAGAGAGAGAGAGAGAGATGGAGCTAAGGATGACCTGGAGGAGGAAGGGGAGAAGGAGGAAGAGATGGGTAGAGTGATGGCAAGAGGAGAGTAGAAGGCGGCGAGATTGCCCCGCAGAGATACTTTGAGATAACAGAGTGGCAAGAGCGCCCTGCTGTCTCGGAGGCTGGTAGGGGATTCCACCCAGTCTCACTACAGCCCTCCATACATCCTCCTCCTTGCAGGAGTCACACACACACACACACACACACACACACACACACACACACACACACACACACACACACACACACACACACACACACACACACACACACACACACACACACACACACACACACACACACACACACTCACACACACACACACACAACACACACACACACACACACACACACACACACACACACACCACACACACACACTCACACACACACACACACACACACACACACACACACACACACACACCACACACACACACACACACACACACACACACACACATACCTTCCTCTATTTGCAAAGTCAGTCAGTCATGCCCCCACCATACCATCAAATCCTGTGGTCCTGGGCTTCAAAGTGTTGCAGGTAATGAGATGGGTCCACCACGGTTAGTTAGCTGAGGACATGGTCCATATCCTGATCACAGAGAAAGAGAGAGAAAGAGGAGGGACCGGGGTGGGGTGAAGGGAGAGAGGAAGCGGGGGACAAACATGGACACACAAGAGTGAGACAGTGAGAGAGAAAGAAAGAGAGAGAGAGAGAGAGAGAGAGAGAGAGAGAGAGAGAGAGAGAGAGAGAGAGAGAGAGAGAGAGAGAGAGAGAGAGAGAGAGAGAGAGAGAGAGAGAGAGAAGAGAGAGAGAGAGAGGAGAGAGAGAGAGAGAGAGAGAGAGAGAGAGAGAGAGAGAGAGACACGGGGTCCCTTGTGAAGCGGACTGCTCCATCACGCTGCTACTTCAAAGGCTCTTCATTAAAACCTTGCCTGGAGAGACCAATAGCCTCCCTCCATCAACCTCATCCCTCTCCTCTCCTGTGTGTCTCTCTCTCCCTCCTCCACTCAGCCATAAAAACAGCAGGTATTGGGGAGAGAGAGAGGGGGAGGAGGATGAATAAGGAGAGGAGAGACCAGCCAGGCAACAACAACAACAACATGGGTATCTCTCTGGATGCTGTATCTCCTCTCAGAATCTTTCTTTTGTGGTCACACGAGTACGATGTGGGATCTCGTCCCACGCCCTTGTTTTTTGGTGAATGGCAGAGGTGTAGAGACTAGAGACGCATGAAAAGGTGCACATACGTTTATACTGAAGAATCCTAATGGACTGTTTTATGTATCACAGACATTAAAAGACTGCTTTGTGGTAACTTGTACATCACAAGTGTATTACTTGCATCCAATTTTTACTCTCAACTTCTGAGAAACCGCAGACACTACAGTAACCATGGGTCGAATAAATACTAACTTATTTATGATGCGTTCAATACATGTATTCCCCCATATGACCACATGTCATAACAATACGTTGTCTGGGGTTTCATCGCTGACAACAGATCATATGTACTCTAACAACATAAACCCGGATCGTGATATTGAACATTAAAAAATAATGTTACATTTTCAACTCTCATTATCTTTGAAGGATCAGTCTGAGCACTTTGAGGAGCAATGCAGATGATCGTTATTAAGATGGACGCTATAAATACAGATATATATATTTAAAACAACTGCAGATTGTGGTGGTATGGTGATTAAGGATTTAAACTGACCAAAAGATACCAACCAACAGACCACAGACAGTTAATAGTTAATATAGTTAATAATTAAAGTAAAACACTTTGGTTTGATTGGATACGCAGACATGGACGTTTGCCAATGTGACCTAAACAGAGGAGCTGTACACTTAGCTGTACAGTCTATACTCTGTGGGTCTCAAACAGCGGAGAAACTGGCTCTTCAGTTAGCTGTACAGTACAGTCTACCAGGGACGTGCACAGGACTTTAGAGGGGTAGGTGCTCAAAAACTGAAAAGGGCACTGGGCCTGTGCGCATATGAAGTGAGCGTTCGAATTGCGCAAGCCCGATTTTTGTGGGCCCTTTTTGGGGCGGGGGGTCCCCTTTTTATGCATTTTGAGGGGTTTTGGTGATCAAAGATTGAATATTGATCTATAATAATCAGTGCAGGAGCTCACTTATCCTTGAAAGACACTTTTTATGAGGCACAAAAGGGCAAATGCTCGAGCACCCTTTGGGCTCTATGTGTGCACGTGCCTGCAGTCTCCTCTCTGGGTCTCAAACTGAGGAGAGACTGGCTCTTCAGTTACAGTAGCTGCACAGTACAGTCTATACTCTATGGGTCTCAAACAGAGAGGAAGTTTACTGTTTTCTTTCCCCGACCACAGCTTTCTCTTCACAATTATAAAACAGAATTTGTAGACATGCTGGGGAAGTGTCTACGTATTCACATTGAGAGTTGTTTGACATTACATTTACATTTAGTCATTTAGCTGTTTCAGGAGTCCTTAAAGAGCTAGACCTGGGCAACGTGGCCAAAATCGTATCTTGACGGTATAATGAAATTTGACAGTATTTGGGTTTTCCAGTGCAATACTTTAATACCTATCTTTTTAATGCAATTTCTTTGTAACACTTTGTAAATCTGTCACGGTGCGACTCTCCTTTAAAAGTCCCTTGTGAAGTCCTGCAATGTGCAATTTTGATACAGTAGATTAAAACTAGATATTGTAAAAATGTATTCCTTTGTGTGGGTATATATATACCTTTCAGCCCCACAGTATAGCAAACCCATTCAAAACTCGTTTAAATTTGATGCGGGGTGTAAATGTGAAAATATATATTTTCCCTCTCTTCTCAATTCCAGGAGGTAGGTGTGGGTCTGTTGCCAGCAGGGTTATAATCAGGTTGGTAAGAAGGTCTCCAAGAAGTCTGCCTGGGATGAATATGTAATCACTCTATGGAAAACACAGAGGAAAGATGTGATCAGCATATTGTAGTTTATTGAACCCTCTTATTGTGTCTGCTATGTGTGTGCGTGTGTGTGTGTGTGTGTGTGTGTGTGTGTGTGTGTGTGTGTGTGTGTGTGTGTGTGTGTGTGTGTGTGTGTGTGTGTGTGTGTGTGTGTGTGTGTGTGTGTGTGTGTGTGCGTGCGTGTGTGTGTGTGTGTGTGTGTGCGTGCGTGCTGCGTGCGTGTGTGTGTGTATAAAGTCAGTACGACATGTTCCTTCCCTGCCCTTCATCTGTATCCATGCTGCTGTCTGCCGTCCCCACTTCAATGCACCAGTATACATACAGGCCCATAACTCCACCAAGCCATGAGTCAAAAGTCACCAAATGAAGTGACTTGAGCTATGAAAAAACATATTCCCACGGGCTCTAAGCTTAAATCCATATGCCCTCTTCCTCCCTGGAGCCTCACAGTCTTAATTAGAGTATTATGAGTATAAACGTTCCCATCACAGGGACCCTAATCAAAAACAAAACTTCCATTTCCCGCCCTAAAGGAAGCACCAATAAGCAGGCAGCATCCAAATTAAATGGTGGCGCTATCATGTTTCTAGTTATACCAGAGAAAGCTGAGAGGGCTAGCAATAAGTGAATGTGTGTGTGTGTGTGTGTGTGTGTGTGTGTGTGTGTGTGTGTGTGTGTGTGTGTGTGTGTGTGTGTGTGTGTGTGTGTGTGTGTGTGTGTGTGTGTGTGTGTGTGTGTGTGCGTGCGTGCGTGTGTGCGTGCGTGCGTGCGTGCGTGCATGCGTACGTGCGTGTGTGCGTGTGTGTATTAAAAGGGTGAAATAATTTCTAAATCCTATCCGGGAGAACCAAGGTGGCACATTGGCTTCATTATCAGTCAGCATTTAATCATGAGGCTCAGTGATTAAGTAGCAAATTGAGGAGCTTGTCATTTCTACAAATTGAGTTTGTTGTGTGCGCAGAGGGTTGTATAACTCGTTTGAAATGTCCAACTAGCAGGAGACGTCTTACGACAAATACATTCCCACAGTCACAGTCGGGAGAGTGTTTTGGTATCTGAGGGAGAATTATGACTTAATTTAGCTTACTGTCAATTTAAAAAGAGAAAACGTGTTCCCAAGTTATATCATTAATCCTTGACCTTCCCATCCAAACTTAGCATTATATTGGTTTCATTGTTTTTTTCTGGCTGCAGTATTGGCTGTATAGCTCTCACTGCTGCAATTCAATCCAACAGGGTGACCGTCTTACTGTCAAACACAAAGTCCAAAAACAGCCTCTTGTCTTATTTGACTCTTGAAAGAATAGATTTTGTGTTTCTGGTAACATCCTTTGACTTTCGTGCGGTCGCCCCGTTGGATTGAGTTGCAGCCGGCAGCAAAGCGCCAACTTGAGTGCCTTGGAGAGAAAAGAACGGAAACCAAAACCCATATTATCAGATTGATGAGATTTTAGGTTGGAATCGATGACATAATGGTCTAGTTTGAAGGTAACGACGGAATGACACCTCGCCTCATCTTTTATACAAGGCCCTGCGTGAAAATCAGCCTGAATAAAACTGGGGAAATAATGACAGTGACGGAGCTTTATAGGAGGAAAGTCTGTAGCGCATGACGTGTATAGTAGTAATCTCCCAGCAACCTTGTAGACAGGTTTTACCTCAAACTAGCAGAACCAAGAAGTAGTTCTCGGCTTGGCTAGACTCACTTCCCCCACGGGGACCAATTACAATGGCAGCAGGCCGTTTTGTGGGGGAGGAAACAGCGTTCATTCGCTCTCTCTCTCTCTCTCTCTCTCTTTTCTCTTGACCTGTCAAAACTTTAATCCAATAAGGGCTCTCAACAAATGAACAATTCCCTTGAATTACTTCCCACTGTCCTGTCAGGAAGAGAGCAGTCGAGGGAGAAGAGGGAGAGCTCCTGAATGATAGCTACAGCTGAGTTACCAGTCTTACCTTTCTCTCATCCTCCCATCGCATTCCTCCTGACGCAGAATTTAAACGGTGTCCAGCAGCTTCTTCTGTTTCAAGTTCAAGTTCAAGTTTCTTTAATAGTTGTCATACAGAAGTACAGAATACTTTTATACAAAATGCTTCTTACTGTTACGCTCCAGAGACTGTGCTAGACAAGATAAGTATGAAATAAAATAAAGTAGCATGTAAAAAGAAGTAAAAATAGAAGTCACAGTGTTCAGTATAGACATATGTACAATGTTAGATGCAGACTAGAAGTAACTGAGTTACCATACAATATACAATATACTATGCAATATACTAATATACAATACTATATAGTGCAAAGCAGAAATGGGATGAGGTACAATTTAGGTACAATTTACAGTAAGGTGTACGAGTTGTAGTGCAAATCCTTTACCAATAAATATAAAGTGTGTTTAGGTGATCTAAAGTGTGGAGAGTGGGTGCTGCAGTGTGTTGTTTGTTTAAAGTGAGTGTATGCGTGTGGATGTGTGTGCTGTGTGCATTTGATGGTTGTTGCATAGTGTTTATTGTTCGTTGAGCAGCCTGATGGCCTGGGTTCTGTGGGTTCTGTGTCCGAGTTGTCTTCTTGCGTTCCACCAAGAGCCCATTCTCCTCCTTAGATGTTGCATTCATTCCGGCTCTTTAACCCTTTACTATCACACAACCGACGGTCGCCGGACCCAGCGAGTTTGGTGCCCTAGGGAAGCTTCACCCCTGGCGCCCACCACCCCCCACAAGCGTGTCTGTGTCAAAGAAGGGGCCGCAAAAAAACTCTGCCCAGAAAAGAAAATGGGGGAGACAGTGGCTTGGGAGGTAGAGCAGTCGTCTCGTAAACCAGAGGTTCCCGGTTCGATTCCCACTCCTCCCGGGAAGCATATCGAAGTGTCCTTGAGCATGAGCAAGACACTTTACCCCTAACTGCTCCCGATGAGCAGGTTGGCACCTTGCATGGTGTCCTCCGCCGTCGGTGTGTGAGTGTGTGATTGAATAGGTAAAATGTAAGGAACAAATTGTAAAGCTCTTTGGATCAAATGCACCATTTATCATTTATATATTTTTTTGCTATCTGCAGTTCTTGGCGCCCCCCGCTCTAGGCAACCGCCTATGTCGCCTATAGGAAGCTCCGCCCCTGTCTGCGGGTCAGCACAACCAGGGTCCACCACACCTGTGGGTCAGTCAGCACAACCAGGGTCCACCACACCTGTGGGTCAGTCAGCACAACCAGGGTCCACCACACCTGTGGGTCAGTCAGCACAACCAGGGTCCACCACACCTGCGGGTCAGTCAGCACAACCAGGGTCCACCACACATGTGGGTCAGTCAGCACAACCAGGGTCCACCACACCTGCGGGTCAGTCAGCACAACCAGGGTCCACCACACCTGTGGGTCAGTCAGCACAACCAGGGTCCACCACACCTGTGGGTCAGTCAGCACAACCAGCGTCCACCACCACACCTGTGGGTCAGTCAGCACAACCAGGGTCCACCACACCTGTGGGTCAGTCAGCACAACCAGGGTCCACCACACCTGTGGGTCAGTCAGCACAACCAGGGTCCACCACCACACCTGTGGGTCAGTCAGCACAACCAGGGTCCACCACACATGTGGGTCAGTCAGCACAACCAGGGTCCACCACACCTGCGGGTCAGTCAGCACAACCAGGGTCCACCACACCTGTGGGTCAGTCAGCACAACCAGGGTCCACCACACCTGTGGGTCAGTCAGCACAACCAGGGTCCACCACACCTGTGGGTCAGCACAACCTTGGCAGCAACAGCCTTGTGCTGATGCCGCCCTGGTGCATACAAGCCCAGCCTTCAGTGGATCCTACCTCGTCACCTACAGCCCTTGAAAGAAAATCTTCTTAATATTCTTAAAGCGTTTTCTATAGCTTATTGGCTATCTTCAATTTTCAGCGTGTGACCAAAATGGTCATTATTAAAGTGAAATGTTTTGTTCTTGTTTTGTGAAGTTTCTGGTGTGTCGTTTTTTTTTACACTCACGTCCAACGTCAAAATACATGATCATAGTACAAGTAGGTAAACCCTGCTGCTGTAAGTCTATGTTCTCTATAACCAGTTACCAGACTACCCAGACTACCCTGTCATGAAATGTTTTGAGAGGCTGGTCAAGGACCACATTTGTGCCTCCCTCCCCAGTGATATGGACCCTATGCAATTTGCATACAGGACAAACAGGTCCACTGATGACGCGGTCTCCCAGGTACTGCACAGCACTCTCTCCCACCTTGACCGTCAGAAGGGGGGCTATGTGAGACTGTTGTTCATTGACTACAGCTCAGCGTTCAACACCATAGTCCCCACCAGACTGGTGGACAAGCTGATCGAGCTGGGTCTGAGCTCCGCCCTGAGCGCCTGGGTACTGGACTTTCTGAGTGAAAGACCCCAGGCGGTCAGGGTGGGGGGTCAGACCTCCAACACCATCACCCTGAGCATCGGGTCCCCCCAGGGCTGTGTTCTAAGCCCCCTGCTGTACTCACTCTACACACACGATTGTGTGGCCAAGTTCAGCTCCAACTCCATAGTGAAGTTTGCGGACGACACGGTGGTGGTGGGGCTGATCTCGGACAACGACGAGAAGGCCTACCGGGAGGAGGTTGAGGTACTGGAACGTTGGTGCCAGGACAACAGCCTGCTCCTGAACATTGGTAAAACCAAGGAGCTGATCGTGGATTATAGGAGAGGACAGCAGGAGACACACACACCACTGATGATTAGCGGGGCTACCGTGGACAGGGTGAGCAGCTTCAAGTACCTGGGGGTCCACATCTCAGAGGATCTGACATGGTCAACACACATAGACACAGTAGTAAAGAAAGCGAAGCAGCGCCTCTACCACCTGAGACAGTTAAGGAAGTTCAGAGTATCGGGGAAGATACTCCAGTCCTTCTACTCAGGAGCTGTAGAGAGCATCTTGACTGGAAACATCACTGCCTGGTATGGAAACAGCACGGCACAGGACAAGAAGGCCCTACAGAGAGTGGTGCGCTCAGCCGAGCGTACCACGGGTATTGCGCTACCTACCCTGCAGGTTCTATACAACAAGAGGTGCAAATCCAGAGCCTGCAGAATAATGAAAGACCCCCACCACCCCAATAACAGCCTGTTCCAGCTGCTGAGGTCAGGCAGACGCCTGCGAACCCCAGCTACTAGGACGGAAAGGCTTAGGCTCAGCTTCTTCCCCCAGGCCATCAGAGCCTTGAACAATGAACATTGAGAGCCACAGAAACTGAACTATCCACACACAAGCACACACACGACACGCACGCTGAGCACGCTCACACACTAGCAGCCACTTTAACACTCATGCCGCACACACGCACACTTATGGCCAAGAGGAAAGGCCACTTTAAATTAGTATAACAACAGGAACAGTGTATTGCACTACTAAAGCTACCTAGCATGTCCTATTATGCTCTGTAAATACTATGTACAGATACCGAGATGTCACACCATGTTACCTGTTTATTGCACTGTTGTTTTTTATTGGATTCTATTATATGTTGTACCACTGTATTTTTATTGGATTCTATTATATGTTGTACCACTGTTGTAACTGAGGGGTACAATTCCCTGACTGTATTGATAAGTATGGTATTATTAAACCACTACCTCTTGTACTTTAACTTCTGGCCATCCAGTACATGATATAGATATGATGAACACTTTCCCACCTGATGAAACGAAGTCCACACAAATGTACAAATCGAATATTTTATATAGCAAAGGGTATATACAACGTTCACTTGATGACATTTATGATTTGAAATGCACTTGTATGGCAAATGAGTATTCGTAGGTAAATCAACATTGAATGTCCAATCTCTGGTTATGCAGGGAGTAAGTATACAACCCGGTTCTTTAGGGAACTATAGCGATGGTACTTAAATGATTATAGCTGGATACACTAAGGGGGGGGGGGGGTCCCGCTGGTTGTAAGACAGTAGGAGGGGGGGTTAGAAGAGCCGCTGGCGGTATCCCATCTGGCCGACGATTTCTTGGGAGAATTCAGAGTCCTGAACACGATGCCCACAGAACCTCGGTCCGCAGATGAATACAGCTGGACCCTCTGGTGGACGGTAGCTGCCGGTCCACAACGGAGAGACGTGAGGCGACCTCACTGGTGTAGAGCGCCGTCTCACCTGGACTCCTCTCAGGGGGGTAGTTCCAACACTCAGCAGTGTTGGCCGTTATCCATGGAATAATCAAAGCACCCAAAGCATGTAGATAATCCAAGCCGTGGAAGGCTCGCCGTCGTCCGGGTAAAGTAATCCAATGTACAGGTCCATTCGTCCTGGCCCGGAGCTCCTCGGATGCAAGCACCACAAGTGGTCTGCCCAGCCTGGTTAAGACTCCAGATAACGTCAGGAACGATGGGGGTGCTGCTCACTTTATAACTCTAACCGAACGATGCACCATACATAATAGACTATTATTAGCTTAATAGAAATACGTCCAACTCGACGGTATAGTGCCAAACTATGACAATTCAACTATTAATCCACACGATATCTCAATGCCTATTCTGAGGCCAAGTAGGCCTTACTGCACCACACGTGCGTCGTGGGTGAGGCTTCGCGTCTGTTACTAGGTTGGAGGGTAAAGAACTAATGGACTAAAAGAAAGTTCTACTTTACTTGCGCCATATATATATGCGCTGTGAACAAATAGTACCATTCGTATTTCGCCAGACGTATTCCTACGTGGAACCGGGCTTGCCACGACATGTTGGTCGGCACGATTGAACTTGAACCTAGGGGTATGGCTGCTGGCGCCAGGTTCTCGTCCAATGGTAGAATGAAACTATTATGGGCTGTTTAGTAGACTAAAGGGATATTCAGTGCATATTGTACAAGGAATATACAGGGGATATCAAACGATATACAAATACTATTAAATATATATCCATAAATAAATATATATATTCGGTTTAATCTGATCCTTCACAACAGCCGCCCCCTAATTAGTCCCACCTAATTAGCTAAGCAGAGACAGATTAACCGCACTGTCTACCACTCAAGGTCCGCTGTAAGGGTCAGTCAACTCACAAAGTCATGGGGTCATGGTCATCATCGATAGTATCTGGGAGTCGGGGCAGTTCTATTAGCCTCGCCACGGGTCGTGTGTAAGTTCGCCCTTGGACGAGTACTTCAGCTGCTCGGACCTTGCCATCGGCACCGGTGATCACTTTGCTTACGCGGCCAGCCGGCCACATAGCTCTGGGTAGTGACTGGTCGATAATCATGACGACTGTTCCTTCTGTCAAATTGTCTCTCTCTTTTACCCACTTCTGGCGGGTCTGTAGAGACGGTAGGTAGTGGAGTAGGAAGCTGCTCCAAAACTTGTCAGCTAGTACTTGACTGTACCTCCACATTCTTCGGCCGTTCGCTTCTTCAGGCCTGTACATTGTCTGGGGTAGCGCGGGGTCCAGCCGCCCCATTAAGAGTGTGTTGGGGGTGACTGGGTCGACATCTGCTACATCACTGGAGACGTAACCGAGGGGTTTTGAGTTCAATACTCCCTCGATCTCCGTGAGGACTGTCATTAGGACTTCCTCCGCCACAGTCTGGGCCCCAAGCACGGCGTACAGGGCTGTCTTTATAGAACGTACTTCTCGTTCCCAGGTTCCACCGAAGTGGGGTGCGTTCGGGGGATTAAACTGGAAGTCAATCTGGGATGGAGCTAGGTGGGTCTTAAGTTCTGGGCCCATAGCTTGGAAGCTCTCTCTCAGCTCTCTTTCTCCGCCTTTGAAGTTTGTCCCGTGATCAGACAACAATGTAGACGGTTTTCCTTTCCGTGATGTGAATCTTCGGAAGGCCATAAGGAATGAGTCTGTGCTCATGGTCGGAAGGAGCTCGATATGTATCGCTCTGGTGGTCATGCATTTGAATACAATACCCCACCGCTTCTCGGTTCCTCTTCCTCTCTTTATATACAACGGGCCAAAACAGTCCATGCCTGTGGAGTGGAATGGCTTGTCGCCGATTCAGAGGCGACAGGGGGGTAGGTCAGCCATCCGTGGTATGCTGGGCTGCGCGCGCCACTTTCGGCAGTCTAGACAGGTTCGCTGGAAGCGTCGCACCGCTTCTCTTCCTTGAAGTATCCAATAGCGACGTCTGATCTCCGCGAAGACTCTCTCTGCTCCTGCGTGGTGTACATCCTCGTCGTATTTCTTTATGATCAGCTCTGTGACCTTGTGTCGGCTGTTCAAGACTATCGGGTACTTAATGTCATCCGGTAGATCGGGGGCTCTCCGCAGGCGACCACCCACTCTGATGAGATTATGGGCGTCACTCTCGGGTGCCAGGTGGAGCAGTCTGCTGTCTGATGGGACAGGCTTTCCTCCCTGTAGACAGTCTAGCTCATCGGGGAACGAGTCTCTCTGGGCTCGTTGTAGTAGAAGAAGTTCTGCTTCTTCGTAGTCAGCTGCTGAAATGTCAGTGGTGGACTGAATCTCTGGGTGGTGCCACAGGAATGTCTTTTGCTGCGCACTCTCTAGGGTAATGCTGTCATCTATGTTGGGGTCTGTGGAGGCGACTGTGCTCAGTCCACAGAACATAGGTTTCTTGTTCTCAGCCTCCTCGTTACTTGCTTCCCGTGGGGTGGGCGTAGGCCACTCTTCTTCCGGGAGCTTGAGGAATTCTGGTCCGTCACTGTAGATGTTGCGACGGGTGAGGTCATCCAGAGACATTCCCCGGGTGATGACGTCAGCTGGGTTGTGTTTGGTGTCCACATACCGCCAGCTCGCTGCTTCTGTTAACTCTTGAATCTCGGTGACTCTGACTCCCACAAAGACTTTGTATCTGCATGAATCAGACTTGATCCATGTGAGTACTGTCGTGGAATCTGACCACAAGATTGTTCTGTGCACCGGAATGGTGAGTTCACGTTGGATTAACGTGGCTAGATGCGCTCCTGCTAGGGCTGCGCAGAGCTCTAGACGCGGGATAGATTGTTGCTTTCGTGGGGCTATTCTTGAGCGAGCCAGGATGAAAGCAGTGTGTATCTTTCCTCCCTTCTCTTGGGCACGCAAGTAGGCCACCGATCCATAGGCTACTTCGGAGGCGTCGCTGAAGACGTGTAGATCAATCTTGCATGTCTCTGGCCTCACTGTGGATGGGAAGTAGCTGCGGCGTATATTGACGCCTGGGAGTGAGCGGAGTTCCGTCTCCCACTCTCTCCATGTTGAGGCAAGGTGTGCGGGTATGGGGTCGTCCCAGCCCTGGTCCTTGTCCCATAGTGCTCGTACAATCATCTTTGCCCTGGTGGTGTAAGGTAGAATACATCCCAACGGGTCATATTGTCTGGCGAGTGTTCTGTACACACTCCGTCTGGTGGTCGGTGTCGCCGTCGACCTTCCCTGCTCTGGAGTCAGGGGTTTGTGTCTATAGTGGAGCGAGTCTGTTTTGAAGCGCCAGACTAGTCCTAGTGTCATTTCTTGGGCTTCTCCTGGGATGGTCGCCATCCAGGTCTCGCTGCTGGCAGCCTTGTCCGCGGGGGAGAGGCTGCGCAATACGCGCGGGTCACTGCTGGCCCACTGCCTGAGATCAAAGCCGCCTTTGATCAGGGAGGCGCGTAGCTTGATTAGGAGAGCCTCGGCTTCTTCTTGAGTCGAAACGCTTTGTAAACAGTTGTCCACGTAGAAACTGTTCTTCACACTGTGTCGGACCTCTTCATCTGCTGCTGGGTCCTCTGCGACGTGTTTCTGTAGTGCAAATGTAGCACAGCACGGGCTGCATGTGGTTCCGAAGGGGAGTACTTCCCACTGGTAGATGGCTGGGTTCTCATCTCCGATCCTCTCTCTCCATAGGAACCGCAGCAGGGGCTTGTCCTCCTCCACTAGTCTCACCTGCAGGAACATCCCTTTGATATCCCCGCTGATAGCCACCTTGTCCTGGCGGAAGCGCAGTAGCACGCCTAGTAGGGAGGGGCCGAGTGTGGGGCCGGGCAAGAGCTCTTTATTCAGATTTTGGGATCCGATCTGGTAGCTGCAGTTAAACACAATGCGATCCTTGCCGTTGTGGTGGACCTTGTGATGCGGCACGTACCATGATTCGGTCCTCTGATCGGCCTCTTTAATGTCAATCTTTGTCACGTGTCCCGCTGTGATTAGCTTCTCAATCTCAGCGCGGTACACACCCTCTTGAGCGGGGTCTTTGGCTAGGCGCCGCTCCGTGTTCAATAGATAGCGCTCCACTTTCGGCAGTCTAGACAGGTTCGCTGGAAGCGTCGCACCGCTTCTCTTCCTTGAAGTATCCAATAGCGACGTCTGATCTCCGCGAAGACTCTCTCTGCTCCTGCGTGGTGTACATCCTCGTCGTATTTCTTTATGATCAGCTCTGTGACCTTGTGTCGGCTGTTCAAGACTATCGGGTACTTAATGTCATCCGGTAGATCGGGGGCTCTCCGCAGGCGACCACCCACTCTGATGAGATTATGGGCGTCACTCTCGGGTGCCAGGTGGAGCAGTCTGCTGTCTGATGGGACAGGCTTTCCTCCCTGTAGACAGTCTAGCTCATCGGGGAACGAGTCTCTCTGGGCTCGTTGTAGTAGAAGAAGTTCTGCTTCTTCGTAGTCAGCTGCTGAAATGTCAGTGGTGGACTGAATCTCTGGGTGGTGCCACAGGAATGTCTTTTGCTGCGCACTCTCTAGGGTAATGCTGTCATCTATGTTGGGGTCTGTGGAGGCGACTGTGCTCAGTCCACAGAACATAGGTTTCTTGTTCTCAGCCTCCTCGTTACTTGCTTCCCGTGGGGTGGGCGTAGGCCACTCTTCTTCCGGGAGCTTGAGGAATTCTGGTCCGTCACTGTAGATGTTGCGACGGGTGAGGTCATCCAGAGACATTCCCCGGGTGATGACGTCAGCTGGGTTGTGTTTGGTGTCCACATACCGCCAGCTCGCTGCTTCTGTTAACTCTTGAATCTCGGTGACTCTGACTCCCACGAAGACTTTGTATCTGCATGAATCAGACTTGATCCATGTGAGTACTGTCGTGGAATCTGACCACAAGATTGTTCTGTGCACCGGAATGGTGAGTTCACGTTGGATTAACGTGGCTAGATGCGCTCCTGCTAGGGCTGCGCAGAGCTCTAGACGCGGGATAGATTGTTGCTTTCGTGGGGCTATTCTTGAGCGAGCCAGGATGAAAGCAGTGTGTATCTTTCCTCCCTTCTCTTGGGCACGCAAGTAGGCCACCGATCCATAGGCTACTTCGGAGGCGTCGCTGAAGACGTGTAGATCAATCTTGCATGTCTCTGGCCTCACTGTGGATGGGAAGTAGCTGCGGCGTATATTGACGCCTGGGAGTGAGCGGAGTTCCGTCTCCCACTCTCTCCATGTTGAGGCAAGGTGTGCGGGTATGGGGTCGTCCCAGCCCTGGTCCTTGTCCCATAGTGCTCGTACAATCATCTTTGCCCTGGTGGTGTAAGGTAGAATACATCCCAACGGGTCATATTGTCTGGCGAGTGTTCTGTACACACTCCGTCTGGTGGTCGGTGTCGCCGTCGACCTTCCCTGCTCTGGAGTCAGGGGTTTGTGTCTATAGTGGAGCGAGTCTGTTTTGAAGCGCCAGACTAGTCCTAGTGTCATTTCTTGGGCTTCTCCTGGGATGGTCGCCATCCAGGTCTCGCTGCTGGCAGCCTTGTCCGCGGGGGAGAGGCTGCGCAATACGTGCGGGTCACTGCTGGCCCACTGCCTGAGATCAAAGCCGCCTTTGATCAGGGAGGCGCGTAGCTTGATTAGGAGAGCCTCGGCTTCTTCTTGAGTCGAAACGCTTTGTAAACAGTTGTCCACGTAGAAACTGTTCTTCACACTGTGTCGGACCTCTTCATCTGCTGCTGGGTCCTCTGCGACGTGTTTCTGTAGTGCAAATGTAGCACAGCACGGGCTGCATGTGGTTCCGAAGGGGAGTACTTCCCACTGGTAGATGGCTGGGTTCTCATCTCCGATCCTCTCTCTCCATAGGAACCGCAGCAGGGGCTTGTCCTCCTCCACTAGTCTCACCTGCAGGAACATCCCTTTGATATCCCCGCTGATAGCCACCTTGTCCTGGCGGAAGCGCAGTAGCACGCCTAGTAGGGAGGGGCCGAGTGTGGGGCCGGGCAAGAGCTCTTTATTCAGATTTTGGGATCCGATCTGGTAGCTGCAGTTAAACACAATGCGATCCTTGCCGTTGTGGTGGACCTTGTGATGCGGCACGTACCATGATTCGGTCCTCTGATCGGCCTCTTTAATGTCAATCTTTGTCACGTGTCCCGCTGTGATTAGCTTCTCAATCTCAGCGCGGTACACACCCTCTTGAGCGGGGTCTTTGGCTAGGCGCCGCTCCGTGTTCAATAGATAGCGCTCCGTTGCGTATCTCATCACTCCGCCGACTGTGACTCTCTTTGTCCCTTGCTCGAGTAGGTTGATGGCGTAAATGTCTTCTTTAGAACGAATATCTTTCTTTTCGTTCTTAAAGGGCATTGTCTCTAGTGTCCATAGCCTCTCGACATGCTGCAGGAGAGTGGTGTCTTCTTCTGTCGTTCTGGAGTGGAGGCAGCTAGTGGCTGCTGTTCGGTTGAGAGATTTAGCGAGGGGGCCTTGTAGTGTCCACCCTAGGCGGGTCTCGACTGCTGCAGGACAGCCTCGGGGTCCTGTATGGACCCGGTCAATCGGGACTATGAGTTCTGCATGGTCGGAGCCTATCAGCAGGGTCGGGGTAGCGCCGTCTATGAGCGGGATAGGTAGTTGACGCAGGTGCACATATTTATCCATCAACTTGGCGATGGGGTAGGTGTACTGCGATAGTCCTATTTCTTGGCTGGTGAAAGCATTTGTAATCCTATACCGTCGCTCTGGCTGCCCGTTTGCTGCGATAGTGAAGGAGACGTTCTCGCCCTTTATCGTCTTTAAATCTCTTCTTATTGTCCGAATCGTCATTTGGTTCTCGCTCCCCCGCAGTCCCAGCTGGGCCGCAGCGGACGCGAGCAGAAGGGTCTTCTCTGACCCGTCATCAAGGACGGCGTAAGTGTCCATGACTTTATCTTGGTAGCTCAATGTCACACGGACTACCTTTAAGAGCACTTGGGCGCCGCTGCTGCTGGCGGGGTCAATGTACATGACACTTGCCTTGGTGCCGCTCAATGGTGCAGGTGAAGGCCGTCTTCTGTTACTGTCGTGTAGTATATCTAGATGGGCTCCGTCGCACCGACTGCACCTTTTCTTTAGGCGGCATTCGGCTGCCATGTGACTGCGCGCACATCGGTAACAGCGCCTGTTGGACTTTATCCATTGACTCACTTCTTCTGCATTCATCTTTGTGAACAGGTCACATTGTGACAGCCAGTGTTCTTTCTCACAGTAGGGGCACACCATCTTCCACTTCTCTTTTCTCGAGGGGGTACTGTGGCTCTTACTGCTCGGTACTGACTCTGATTGGTGCATGACAGTCACCGATCTTCTTCCATCATTTATTCTCCTGGGTCCCTCTCTGGAGCTTGGCGTGCTCCGCCCGAACGTATCCAGTCGTAAGCTGCTGACTTCTCTCGCCAGGAAGTCGGCTAGATCAAGGAGGGATGGTTCGGGGCCGTTAGGATCCCGGTAGTCCCTCTGCCGCCTAAAACGCTCTTGTCTTGCGGGTGGCAGCTTCTCCAAAATCCTCTCGACGTTAGAGTTGGCGTATAGCTCATGCATGCCCTTTTCCCGTTGCGCTCCCAGCATCCCTACCAGGGACTGCACTTTGATTGACAGGTCGTCTAATGAGCGATTGTCTGTTGCTGGGGGTAGGCGATCAATATGCCTTATCTCTTGGATTACGTAATCCCATATACGTCCATATCTCTGGTCCAGCGCTGCTAGGGCCGCGGTGTATGGGGTCGTAGAGGTGGCATAGGCTAGCGCTATATTGTGCGCTCGCGGTACTTTCAGGTGCTTCAGTAATATTGCATACTTGTGGCGTTCATCAGCGACATCCACCATCATTGTCTCTAAGCACATCCGGAGCTCCGTGTACTGTGCTCGATTCTCATAGGTGAAGTCTGGAAACGACGGCGTGGCAATGTATGACGCCGTGGATGGCTGATACATCGGCGAGCGTTGGGGGAGAGACCTCCTAGGCGAGTCTCCTCTTGCGCCTCTCTGTGGGCTGGTACCGACAGGGTACCATGGCCCGCTGGTCCAGGTGCTATTCCTCGGGGCTGGTCGTGCGTCGTGCTCACCCGTGAATAGAGTCGGGGGTCTGTAGCGCAGCGCCGCGGGGGTATAGCCTGGGCTGTACTGGACCTCCTGGTCCGGTGGAGTACTGTGCTGTCGTCGGGCTTGGTTCTCCTCCTCTCCCTCTTCTTCCTCTATCAGGTCTTCCAGATCCTGTAGTCGTTTATTTAGCTTCTCCGCAGTGTATGCCGCTCCTTCCTTGTAGCTGGGTCTCGCTTGGACCGGTCTGGGAAGGGGGTCTGCGGGGGGTATAGGCTTGGTCTGTTGGTCAAGTTCAGGGTCGCTTGCTCGGTTAGGAGACGCTGCCCTTGACTGTTGTCTCGACGAGTTCCTTGAACCCCTGGCGGAGGGAGAGGGTGTTGCCTTGAGGATCAGCTGCTCCATTAGCTGCGCTTGTAACTTGTCGCGCTCGACTTCGCGCTTGGTGAGATCTGCTTCTCTTTGGGCACCGGCGGCGGCGCGCTGGGCGTCGGCCCGGTCTCTTGCCATATTCTCTTCCGTCTGAAGGCGTCTCATCTCCAGGCGTATGCGCTCTTCTTCGCTCCGTTGCTGTGCTTGGAGTCGATCGCGTTCGCCCTGAAGTCGATCGCGTTCACCCTGAAGTCGATCACGTTCGGTAGAGGCTGTCAGGCTGACGAGGAACGCCTGTTGTAGCATCCTCTCCGCTTCGCTGGGGGAAGGCGGTTGTGGAGGTGAGCCGCTCCTGAGTGAGCCGCTCCTGGGTGTACTCGTTGGGGAGTCCTGGAGCTCTATTTCCTCGGCGCTCTCCTCCTCTTCTTCCGTGCAGAGTTCTCTCTCTGTAGGGTTGTCTTCCTCCCGGGGCTGGTCGGGGACTACTTCTTCGGTATTGGCGGGGGGTAAAGGCATGTCAGCTCCCTCCTGGTCCCCACCGTGAGCTTGGTCAGTTACATTAGAACCTACTAGGGCCTCTGTGGTTGGGGAAACCTGGTCGTTAAGGTCAGACATAATTTTACTTTCTACTTTTACCGCGTTTACCGTTTGTCGAAGGCTAGGTAGTTGACTGACAGCGTAATCCTCTAAGTACTGAGGTGGCTGTCGTCTGCGCTGCGGGCGTTCTACGTTAGGAGGACCGTTTCGTGGAGTGTTCATCATAGGCCATTTTAATATTAATAACACTATATTAATATTACACTAGTTACCCTCCGGCTCGAAGGACCAATTGTAACTGAGGGGTACAATTCCCTGACTGTATTGATAAGTATGGTATTATTAAACCACTACCTCTTGTACTTTAACTTCTGGCCATCCAGTACATGATATAGATATGATGAACACTTTCCCACCTGATGAAACGAAGTCCACACAAATGTACAAATCGAATATTTTATATAGCAAAGGGTATATACAACGTTCACTTGATGACATTTATGATTTGAAATGCACTTGTATGGCAAATGAGTATTCGTAGGTAAATCAACATTGAATGTCCAATCTCTGGTTACGCAGGGAGTAAGTATACAACCCGGTTCTTTAGGGAACTATAGCGATGGTACTTAAATGATTATAGCTGGATACACTAAGGGGGGGGGGGGGGTCCCGCTGGTTGTAAGACAGTAGGAGGGGGGGTTAGAAGAGCCGCTGGCGGTATCCCATCTGGCCGACGATTTCTTGGGAGAATTCAGAGTCCTGAACACGATGCCCACAGAACCTCGGTCCGCAGATGAATACAGCTGGACCCTCTTGTGGACGGTAGCTGCCGGTCCACAACGGAGAGACGTGAGGCGACCTCACTGGTGTAGAGCGCCGTCTCACCTGGACTCCTCTCCGGGGGGTAGTTCCAACACTCAGCAGTGTTGGCCGTTATCCATGGAATAATCAAAGCACCCAAAGCATGTAGATAATCCAAGCCGTGGAAGGCTCGCCGTCGTCCGGGTAAAGTAATCCAATGTACAGGTCCATTCGTCCTGGCCCGGAGCTCCTCGGATGCAAGCACCACAAGTGGTCTGCCCAGCCTGGTTAAGACTCCAGATAACGTCAGGAACGATGGGGGTGCTGCTCACTTTATAACTCTAACCGAACGATGCACCATACATAATAGACTATTATTAGCTTAATAGAAATACGTCCAACTCGACGGTATAGTGCCAAACTATGACAATTCAACTATTAATCCACACGATATCTCAATGCCTATTCTGAGGCCAAGTAGGCCTTACTGCACCACACGTGCGTCGTGGGTGAGGCTTCGCGTCTGTTACTAGGTTGGAGGGTAAAGAACTAATGGACTAAAAGAAAGTTCTACTTTACTTGCGCCATATATATATGCGCTGTGAACAAATAGTACCATTCGTATTTCGCCAGACGTATTCCTACGCGGAACCGGGCTTGCCACGACATGTTGGTCGGCACGATTGAACTTGAACCTAGGGGTATGGCTGCTGGCGCCAGGTTCTCGTCCAATGGTAGAATGAAACTATTATGGGCTGTTTAGTAGACTAAAGGGATATTCAGTGCATATTGTACAAGGAATATACAGGGGATATCAAACGATATACAAATACTATTAAATATATATCCATAAATAAATATATATATTCGGTTTAATCTGATCCTTCACAACAACTGTATTGCACATCGTCGCGGGCAAGACCACCCGCATTTCATTGTATACTTGTATGCCGTGACAATTAAAAACTCTTGACTTGACCCTTACTGCTGCCCTGTCACGTAAATGTCTCTTGGCCAGCTCTGTGGTCCAACGCAGTTTAGCATTGGAGCTCCGTTGATAGTTCATTTGTAGACACACAATAACTCAAACCAATCTTTTTGGGGGAAATGAGGAACTCGACAGCCATTTCACTCCATGGCGGCACTTACAAACATTTCTCTTCACTTCGGTTTAAAATTTATTATTTGAAATCGACCTCCAAATCACTCAACCCCCTTTTCTAACATTGGCTTGGTGACTCTGTAAGCCCACCCCCTCCAGCCTGACAGACATGCAGGACAGCCAACAGGGAAGTAATGTGCCATGATAATATACAGTAGTAATATCAAACACAGATGTGCCCCATAATCATGATGATTATCATGACATCGAGGGATGTTACTTACTCCTGGACAACTGCCCATCATGTCCAGTCGGCCTGGGGCGTTTTTGGAAGAGATGAAAAAAAACTGCAGGATAAGTTTGAGTTAAAAGATCTTCCTTCGTTGTGACATTGTCCTCTTCACCAGATATATCAAGCCTTCCCATCGATGGCAGCGCCAAGTCCCACTCAGTAGAGCAGGGGCACTTGATTTCTGTCGACATAGGTTGGCAAGCCCCACATACAGTACACCACCGATCTATGTTGATTCTGACTCTTCCCTCTGCCTCAAGGCCTCTGCATGCTACAGAAACTTCAAAGCAACTGCAACACAACATCGACAAAGCAACGGTGTTTTAGACACTCTGCCTTTATGCTTCTGCAACATCGACGCGCAAAGTTAGTTTAACTAAAGTTAGTTTAGGTTCGTGTTAACGTTAGATAATGTACAAAATAAACGTATTTCCGGTGATTTTAGACGTCGCTCTTTTATTTTGAAAACCCCCGGCCGGAAGTGTTATAGTGTCTGTTGCTAGCAGCTTAACTTTCTGTGCTTTTCGAGCTAACGTTACCGTAACATCATTAGTTTCCAATGGAGAGGACCTCGGCTCACATGCAGCTCAAACTACCTATTGGAATAAATTAATTGATTGATGTTTAACTTGTCCCTGTGTGTGTCCAGTCATTTCGACTAGCAAACGTTGTATTTAACGTTACCTCAGGACGGATACCATTGTATTTACTTGGTTAGCTATGTAGCTAATGTGGATAGCATTAGCTGGCTGGCTACAGCTTTATTTACTAAATTATGGAGGCTTTTTAATCGTCAAGGTAAGAGAGGATTTGTCATGATCAACTGAAGGCGTATGCTATGGAACAATATGTGCTTTGGTTTTCAAAAAAAATTATTTAGCGTCAACGCTGGAAACAACAATGGAGGATGATATTCTCTGCGGGACTAATATTATTCTATGACAGCCCCGCCCCCATTCGCTAACCAACCAATCACTGCTACGCAATATCAACGCAACGGTTGTTTAGGTTAGATTTGAGGGACATGTACGCAACGTCCAAGCAACACAGTCTACAAGACCCTCTAAAACAACCGCGCTGAAATCGCGCCGATGTTGTGTTGCAGTTGCTCTGAAGTTTCTGTACATTTACATTTACATTTAGTCATTTAGCTGACGCTTTTATCCAAAGCGACTTACAAGTTCTGTACGACAAGCCATCAGGAAGGGCACAACTCTATCAGCTGAGCAACAATGTTCATCAAAGTGTTGAGTGCTACAGTGTAGGTTAGTTTATTAGGACAAGTGCATGACAGTACGGTTAGTTAGGGTTAGATTTTTTTTTTTTGTCGTTTTTTTTTTTAATTCAGATAATGGTTGAAGAAGTGCGTCTTTAGTCGACGGCGAAAGATTGGACGTGATTCGGCTGTCCTAACTGGGGTGGGTAGTTCATTCCACCATTGTGGGGCAAGGACTGAGAATAGGCGACTTCTCTTTGATGACCCTCCCGGAGCTTGGATAGGAGTAGGTCTGAGGCGGCCAGAAGATGCAGAGCGTAGGGGTCTTGAGGGTGTGTAGTTAGAGACCATTGACCGGAGGTAGGCGGGAGCGGTTCCCTTTGCCGCCCGGTATGCTAGGTCGAGGGCCTTGAAGCGGATTCGTGCAGCAATGGGGAGCCAGTGCAGGTCCCTAAGAAGTGGGGTGACATGGGCCGACTTCGGTAGGTTTGAGATCAGGCGGGCCGCTGCGTTCTGAATGAGCATGCAGAGGCCTTCAGGCTCAGCCTGTTCGACTCCCTGAGCCTCCTTTCTTGCCCTCTCCGCTTCCAGAACCTTCTTCCTTCTGGTCACTATATGTAGGTTAGCTAGTCACTATATGTACAGTAGGTTAGCTAGTTGGTTTTGTTGATGGAAGTTACAATGGGGCTTTAGAGGTGCCGCGGCAATCACTGCTCCCAGCCGGCAGTTGTTCGTCAAACAAATAGTTCAGAAAAGAAACTTAAAATTTTTACATTGTTATTTCTACACGTGGTAAACACACAAGTCACAACATAAATAAAAAAATAATTCAAATAAAAAAAGGTTTTGGAGTAGCGCAGCACGGACATTGCGCTCGTCACCAACGCAAGAGACACCGGGTTCAAATCCGGCTGTCGGCGTTGCCTCCGGCTTGGGCCGGCCATCATACTGGCTCAATTGGCAGAGTCAGCGGGTGGAAGTCGATGGGTGGTAATCTGGACGTTGTGGACAGTGACTCCTACAGGTCGGTTGGGGGACGCCTGCACAGCAGAGACAGGAAATAGCGGGGATAGTGTGAGCCTCCCATACATTACACCTCGCCAATGAGAGTCCGCGCTGGCAGGTAAAAAGATGTGACAGGCTGCCTCCTCGTGTACCAGAGGGGACACATGATGCAAGGCTTCTATCCTCCCTACGACCGACCTGTGGGGGGCATATGCGAGCAACGTTCAAGACAGGGGAGGGGAGAATTGGAAACAGCGAAATTGGGATGGGAGAAAAATTGAAAAATAAGGAGAAAAAGTGGATAAAAAAAGAAAAACGTTTTGGAGTGTATTGTGTTACTTTTGACGGTAGGCTAATGGTCCATATCCACTTCCAGTCATTGTGTAAGTTAGCTAGCGCTAGTTGATGTGTTCTTTTAAGGCAGGCTTGGGAGTATAGAGCTGAGACTTAAAGGAACACGCCAACATTATGGGAAATTAGCTTACCGTCTTCTCCAGAGAGAGACAAGAAGATAGATACCAGTTTCCTCTCTGTGCGTTCAGTAGAAAGCTATCTGGCTGCATGTTAGCCTAGCTTAGCACAATGAATAGAAGCGGACATGACCGGTTAGCCTAGGCATTGTCCAACTAACACCTCTCCCAAAGGCTAACCGTTCATGTCCGCTTCCATTCATTGTGCTAAGCTAGGCTAACATGCAGCCAGATAGCTTTCTACTGAACGCACAGAGAGGAAACTGGTATCTATATTCTTGTCTCTCTCTGGAGAAGACGGTAAGCTAATTTCCCCAAATGTTGCCGTGTTCCTTTAAACTAAGACCAGAGCTTGGTCGGAGAATTCCATTCACCAGAACATAGACATTTGTTGAAGTTCCTTACAGTCCTATGGTGTATACAGTACATCTTTAGAATGGGTGACCCTAGTGGGAATTGAATCACTTCCCGCTGGCAGCGTTAGTGCACAGGATCACAGGCCTGCAATAAAACTCTAGAGCTGAATGGGCTATAGGACCCAAGCAATGGAATGGGTCTGTTGTGTCCATGTGTTGTGTCTGATTGCTATGCTGCTGCTGTTTGGTTCGCTGGGGTGCAGTGTGTCCACGCCAGCCACGGCCCAGGATTAGCGTCCAGCCATGAGTTCTTATGAGGCCTGACAGCCTGTTTACCTTGGACGCCATTTCCTCCACATTTCTGCATGGTTTGGCGCTGACTAACAGTTGATGGCCGGCCGCTTTATTGAATTAGTCCTGTTCCCACTCGAATGAGAGAGAGAGAGGTTAGAGAGACTCCTCCATGGTCTAACTTCCACCTTAGTCGCTCTCTTCTTCTCTTGCTTTATTTGACAGGGACATTAAATGCTCTGCCCCCGGCAGACACACACTGACCCAAAACCCCAAAACCGAACGCAAACACAGCAGCAGACATTTCCCGGGGCGTAGTACTTTGAGACATAGGCTCGGTGCACAGACATGTGCCAGGGAACTGCAAGAGAGTGTTGGGAATAGTCTGTTACTGATCCAGCTTCGAGAGAGGAGGCTTTTATCCCATTGGTTCCCTGCCTCGCCACCCCCCTGCATGGTTGCTCTTGGGGTGGGATGTCTTGTGCAAACCAGCCTCTGGGCAAATATCAGACACCGTGTTGGAACACACTGACCTTATTCCAACAGAAAGTGTAGAAAGAGGCGTATTCAGGAGAAATAACAGTGATGGCTTCATTCTGACCCCATGGTGCCCTGGGGTTAGTCATAAAAAATACACACACACACGTTCGTTTACACGTTCACACACATACTATACACAAATACATGTGCACGCACGCGATGCAATTTCTACTAAAGCATGCATGCCGAAACCCCCCTTTCCTCTTGTCTTCAAAGGGAACATCACAGGATTGTTTCCTCACACATGTAGGTCTTCCAGGGCTACTATTCCCCTTTGAGCATGAATAAACCCATTCTGAAGAGCCAGCCGCCCCCGTCACGTGGGAACCATATCAATCAAGCATATCTGTGGATATAAGTGCTACGCGGAGAGGGGAATTTGTTGAGCTTTTCATCACAGTCATTGGGGACCTTCTCGTTGCCCAGGGTGCATTCGTGTCGCCGTGAAATGATCTCTCCCCATTTCTCTTTGTCCTTATTAAACATCTATGTGCGGGGTCACATACGACCCGCTACCCCTGAGAAATTAGTATTTTTCATATATTGAGTGTTGAAATGTTGGGATTTACATGCTAGCTCTGGGGGGGGAATACATTATTGAGTGTAACCCCCAGGGGTCTCTGGATGAGCTTTATGTCAGCTTCTCTTGCTTTCTCATTAAAATCACTCTGTGGTGTAATTCGATGGAAGACGTTGAGCTGCCCAACAATCCCTACAGAGGATTAATCCCCATCGGTCCCTAATCCCCTATGCGGGTCAGATTAGGACAGTAAAACTGCATGTTGGGGACCACGACCGCATAAGAGATTATTCCAAACCACACAGATAATCCCCTAATCAATCCTGAGGCAGGAGTCTCATTCCTGGACATTAAGTGATGGTTATAGAGAGGATGTCCAGTACAGTATTAAATTATGTTTTATGTGTACGCTACTGTGTTCCATGTACTAGAGGCACTCCGCGAGGCGGTCTCCTTGGATACATATTCCCTCAGCGCCTGCATAGAAAGGGAAGAAAATTCCATTGGCTGCATATGTAACCTTGGAACAGTGTAGAAACTCACTCCTAAGTTAAATGCCTCCACTTCGCCTGAATTGGATCCTTTTCATGTGGCAGAATGGATGAGACTGCGCTCTTTAACATACGTGATCGCGTGATTTGAGGGTTTGCAGTTCGTGGCCGTCGGGGGGGACAGGCGCCAAGTGCCTGCTAGTACCCAGTGACCACCGTTACACATGGTAAATGGACTGCATTTATATAGTGCTTTTATCCAAAGCGCTTTACAGCTAATGCCTCTACATTCAACCGTTTCCTCACACATTCACACGCCGACGGCAGAGGCAACCATGCAAACTTGCTCATCTGGAGCAGTTATAGGGTTAAGTGTCTCGCTCAGAGGGCGGGAGGAGCCGGAATCGAACAGGGAACCTTCTGATTACCAGACGACCACTCTACCTCCTGATCCACCGTCGCCCCATGTATGTTAATAGATGAGTATAATAAGACGAGAAATACTCAAAAGATATTTTTCAGATATATACTGTAAAAGACTCAAAGGGAAACAAGGAGAAGGAATGCTAAATTAATTGAAATAAGACAAAGACAATGAGATGGATATTAGGCCACAATGTTTATTCAGTAGTGTTGTTTCAACTTATAGGTACAATACTGTCAGCTTTTGTAAGACTAAAAAAAAGTTACCATTACAGTCATCCGTGCTCACAGAATGCCAGTCAATTCGTTTCCACCCCTCCTTGTATACGCACCCTCGTAGCGAGCGCATTTCCAAATGGTAGGCACTTTAAAGGTTTAAAACATTTGTGAATATACATTTATATATATATATAATATATCTTTCCATATACTAATAAGCAATTGGACTCAATGGTCAGGTCTCAAAAAAAACTGAAAGAGAGAGAGAGAGAGAGAGAGAGAGAGAGAGAGAGAGAGAGAGAGAGAGAGAGAGAGAGAGAGGAGAGAGAGAGAGAGAGAGAGAGAGAGAGAGAGGAGAGAGAGAGAGAGAGAGAGAGAGAGAGAGAGAGAGAGAGAGAGGAGAGAGAGAGAGAGAGAGAGAGAGAGGAGAGAGAGAGAGAGAGATTAGACAGTGAGAACGTGGCCATGAAAGGACAGGGGCAGTGGTGGGGGTACAAATACTGTGAGTCTTTGGGGTTGTTGTTTTTTGCGTATGCAGTTCAGTATCTTAGTTCTGACGAGAAGAGGATGAGAGAAAGGTTAGTTAGAGAGAAGAGTGGTCGTGTGTTGGGGTCGAACTCCGAATGATAGCAGAGAGGTGGAGGGGTGAGAAGAGAAGAGGTGGAGGGATGAGAAGAGAAGAGGTCAGAGAAGATGGAGAAGGGGGGGGGGGGGGTCATCGGAGTTGAGGGTTTTGTTAGAGAAGTCTCCATGACAACAGCAGCTATCTACTTCACATTACTGTACAGCTGGGGGGGGGGGGGGGGGGGCATCACAACCTGGACATGACACACATATCTCTTCATAGCAGAGTTCACCGTAGAGTTGACAACGTTAAATGAGAGAGACGACAACAAGCCATAATGTGATCTTTTTTCTGTACGTTTTGCGCTGTACAGAAAACGACCTCCCGCTCAATTACTTGAGAAGAGGGCAGAACAGGTGTGGCCTGCAATGCTACAGGCGAGTATCACGTATTGACCATAGCACTCGTTTCAATGCACAACTTACCACAGAACCCCTCGCGCACGTGCGCGAGGGGTTCTGAGTTAGCACCTCTCGCTAAACAAATTATTCTCACCGAACATAACTAATCACGAGGGTCTTTCATACATGATGATAGCTTTATTTAATTAACCTTATTCATTGTCTTGTATCTTATTGGACTGTACCCTTGCCCCGGGGACCAAATATGCAAATTGCTTGAAGCTAACTCCGGTAGCAATTTCCAATTGCTTGCATGGTCCCTGGTCCAACAAAACAATAAAAAGAAACTTTATTTATTGATGGGGATTCCCCACACAGAGCGGAACAGGTCTCTGAGAGAGAGGCCTCATGGCGTACCGATCAATGGGCTCCGTAAGTAGGTTGTTTAGCCAGGTCCGGTGTGTGTGTGTGTGTGTGTGTGTGTGTGTGTGTGTGTGTGTTGTGTGTGTGTGTGTGTGTGTGTGTGTGTGTGTGTGTGTGTGTGTTGTGTGTGTGTGTGTGTGTGTGTGTGTGTGTGTGTGTGTGTGTGTGTGTGTGTGTGTGTGTGTGTGTGTGTGTGTGTGTTAACGACAACGGGGACAGCACTGGCAGACATGGCTAGCTAGCTTCACGCACTGGCAGACATGGCTAGCTAGCTTCACGCACTGGCAGACATGGCTGGCTGGCTTCACACAGCTGAGTGAGAAATATAGGAGGGGGAATGACAGCTCGACCCGAGCTCCAATCTAAAAAAAAATTAGGGTAAGAGGAAGGCAGGGGAGAAGAGAGAAAGAGAGAGAGGCGTGGGGTGGGGCGTTGGACGTAGGAAGGGGTGGGGTCAGTCAAAGTAAATCAGGAGAACACATCAGAGGTGGTGGCTGAGGGCAAAACCACGGGCCAAAGAAACGCAAGTCTCCCCCTCCAAAAAAAAAAGAAAAAAAGAAAAAAAACGACATACACTCAGACCTGCATGACACCAATGGGGAAAGCAATGCAGTGGATGTGCAATATGAAATTGAATGCAATTAAATAAAAGAAATGCCCACAAGACGTAAAAGTGAGTCTTGTGATTCTTTTTTTCTTTTCCTCGAGCCCTGACACATCTTTAGCTTTTTAAGACCAATTCCTGGGTATAAACATAACATACTGCAGAAGAAGAAATAGTTGTTGTTTTATGACCATAGAGCTACATTGAAAAAATAAAAATAAAAAAGAACAAACAAACGACAAAACAAAATGAAAACGCTCACGTTTGAAAAAGAAAAGAAAATAAAATGATGTGAGAGCAAAAAGAAATTGTAAGAAAATAAACATTGTAACCTGAAGGGAAAACATTTACATTGACTGTTATCAGTTAATATGAAGACCAAAGAGCTTCATCAAAAACTACAAAGGCATTTTTTTAACATCAGAAGAAAAGATAAATTATGAAATACACCTTTAGAGATCAACATCAGACATGCTAGGACAAAAAAAAGGAAAGAAATGAAAGTAGGATTGATACAGAATAATTATATTCAATTATTTCCACACTTTTAAAATGTTTCTTTACAAATAACATACTGCTACAGTTAAAAGTAGTCAGCGACTAAAAACAGCTCCTTTGACAGAAGACGTGATGCGATTGGTTTTTTCCTCGCCTTTACAGTCCTGTTGTTTTTTTTTGTTGTTTTTCTTTTTTTTGTTTTTTCAGCCTTTTAAAATAATACACAAAATGTTTAAATACACTGAGATTTGCCATAAAATAAGCAATGCTTGGCTTTCATTAAAAAAAAAAGAAAGAAAAAAAAGAAAAAGAAAGAAAGAAAGATCTTAATTACAATACTCTATGCAAAAGCTTTCCTTTATGTTATTTTTCCTCAATCAACTTTATAACTTTTTTGTTGCCGTGTTGTTATTCGTTGTGTTTGTATATGTTTTGTCGTTGTCATGGACTGCCATTAGACTGTCACTCGTGATTTGTCAACCTGGCGGTGAGGGGGGGGGGGGGGGTTTATGCATAAAACTCCTTGGTTGGTGCCTTCTGATAGGCCGCTCCGGGAGGGTTTCCTTTCTCCCAAGTCGTAGCTGCCCTCATCCTTCTTCCTCATGCGGTAGACCAGGAGGAGGATGAGGAAGATCGCAAAGAGGAAGCCGATAACCCCACCTGCGATGACGGCTGTGGAGAAAGGAGAAGAGAGAGAGAGAGAGAGAGAGAGAGAGAGAGAGAGAGAGAGAGAGAGAGAGAGAGAGAGGGAGAAGAGAGAGAGAGAGAGGGGTGAGAAGTTAAAGTTCCTGCAGAGGACACAATGTAAACCAACAGTAATGAGTAAATGAGAGTGAAATCTGGCCATTATTATGAAACACCTCCTCTCCTACAGCTCCCCAGGCAAACCTGTTTCTCCTCCCTCCTTCTCTACACGGCTTCAGACCCTGTTTCTCCTCCCTCCTTCTCTCACACGGCTTCAGACCCTGTTTCTCCTCCCTCCTTCTCTACACGGCTTCAGACCCTGTTTCTCCTCCTCCTTCTCTACACGGCTTCAGAACCTGTTTCTCCTCCCTCCTTCGCTACACGGCTTCAAGACCCTGTTCTCCTCCCTCCTTCTCTACACGGCTTCAGACCCTGTTTCTCCTCCTTCTTCTCTACACCGGCTTCAGACCCTGTTTCTCCTCCCTCCTTCTCTACACGGCTTCAGACCCTGTTTCTCCTCCTCCTTCTCTACACGGCTTCAGACCTGTTTCTCCTCCCTCCCTTCTCTACACGGCTTCAGACCCTGTTTCTCCTCCTCCTTCTCTACCGGCTTCACGTCACTTCCCTTCCCAATTAGCTAGGCCGTACGAGGTCCTTCATGGCTTCCTAATCCATTTAGGGTATCTTGTGGCGTAACAACCTGCCCTCTGCTCGACTTCACGTTTCCACATGTTGATCAGAGCCTGTGGCCCCCTGGGTAAAGGAACCTGGCACACTTCCAGCCAATGAGCTCCACAGCGCAGAGCGAATAAATGTGAATTCGATTATGGACAATTATACTTATAGAAGCCATAAGGGAGGAGGAGGAGGAGGAGGAGAAAAAGAAAAACAAGATCTGAAGCATTTCCATGGCAATGTACAGCCATGGGACATAGAGAAAACCTGGTGAGGCGCTTTTTACAATAATTGGCATATAAAAAAATATATTCTTCATGCAACATATGCATACTCTATTTAGGCTTGAGATGGAGAACTAAACACGTCGATTTATCACAATCCAGAGACGAATATGAATCGGGTGAAGTTGAAAGTCTGTCAATGGAGAGAGATGTGAGGCGAGCGCTCGTTAAATGGCGTCCCGATTTTCCTCTCTGTAATCTCAACTCTCAACAAATAGCGCATAATGGCAGATGAATCGCACAACAAAGTCATTGTGAAGTGCCGATACATTTTGCCTCAGATGTGTGGGGGAAGAGGGAGAGAGAGAGAGAGAGAGAGAGAGAGAGAGAGAGAGAGAGAGAGAGAGAGAATTAAAAAAAAAAAAAAAAGAAAAAAAAAAAAAAGAGAGAGAGAGAGAGAGAGAGAGAGAGAGAGAGAGAGAGAGAGAGAGAGAGAGAGAGAGAGAGAAACAGACAGATAGTTTCCCCTCCTCTCCACTTGGGGCGCCTACTGTGAGCTGAACTCCTCCTCTGTCCCACCGAGGCCGCAGTCCAAGTTTATTAAAACTCATTATTTCAGAAATGTATTGAGGGAGAGACACCGGGGCCAAGGATTACCATTAGATCTAACACGGGGCTGTTTACTAGAAAACTGCTGGCCTACTGCAGAGTGGACTCTAAAGAAACTCTTGATGGAACAAGAAGGAATAAACTGTTGTTCACAAGATGTAATGAGATGGTTTGGAAGAAGGCACCGGAGGAATTTACTGCAGATGGTTGGAAGAAGGCACCGGAGGAATTTACTGCATGAGCAGCCGAGTGAAGACATGACGTCATCACGGGGGAGCCCAGTGCTCAGAATTGTTCCGGTATATATGGAAGAAACTATGAAATATTCAAACAACCATGGCGATCTCTGCCGATGGCCAGCGATATCCACAGTATCTGTACTCGATATCTGTTCTCTGAGCATCGCCTGTGACGGGGAAGCCGCTGTGATATTGAATCAATGTCTGAATAATAAAAAAAATAATAAAAATACAATTCTCAGAAGGCAAACAGCAGGGCAATTAATTTACTATTGATCTTGTTGTCGACCATAACAGAGAAGTCAGAAACTCACAACCAAAACTTCTATAATTCCTTTCTAGCACAGACTACAGTGTGAGCATAATGGGGATGACCTGATGTGGGCCTACATTGGCTGTACTGCATATAAAGGCCTGTATTCTGTAAAATTGTATAGTAATGATTGGGGTGGGAATCACCAGTTTCATCATGATACGATACAATATCGATTCTTTGGACAACGATACGATATTTGCCGATATCACAAAGTCTCTCACGATACAATACGATTAGATTAGATTCAGGTGCCTGCAATCGATATGAGATGATATCATATGCCCATTTAACACATCAGTTACATTTAGATCAACTAAAAAAAGGTAAGGTATTTTTGAGCTCTTCCAGACATTTAAAGGAAAATCAATCTATTGTTTTTAATACAAATAGACCTCCTGTTCACTGTAAAGTGCCACGTTTTGATATATTGAGCTTTAAACTTTAAGCTCCATTTTTTGGAACTCAAACTCAACCTAAAACCCCTCCCTACCTCCCTCTCCCAACCGTTCCTACAACAATTTGTTGATGTTGCATGATCATGTATAGGCCTACATTTATTATGTATTATATTGTTTATGTTTAAATAACATTTAAACATCAAACTCCTCTGACCTCATCTGCTCTTTCCAAAGACGCGCGCACACACACACACACAGAAAGGGAGAATGCTATGCTGTAACGTCTACACACACGGAGCTACTGCTGTTGTTCTTGGGTGGATATGAGACTCGCCACAGGATTTTCAAAATAGAGTATCGATATGAATCGATCTTATTACATTGCATCGATCCGATTCGATTGTTGATAATTACATCGATGTATCGATCTGGATCGATGTATCGTCCCACCCCCTAGTAATGATCGTACTGCTGTATTGACTGCCATGGCTGTCAGAGAGGTGTTACTAATGCCATATCTAATACATCTGAATCTGAATGTAATCTGAGTGCTAATCTTTTCAGTTTCGACCGGTACAGAATACGACACGTGTTCCTCATGGACAAGCTGGCCATTATCAGAGACTATCACTGGCTATGACTGCAGGCTAACGATCTTCATATTGGCTTTAAATCTGCAGGCCTATCAAAGAAAAGGGAAGAATAAGCAGCAGGATTCTATTGACCAGGCTCTTTGTATCAAACATGTCCTCTGAAATATTTGTATCTTATGTATGTATTATACTACATCATTATTGGTAAGCTACCTCCTTATACTACATCATTATTGGTAAGCTACCTCCTTTACTACATCATTATTGGGTAAGCTACCTCCTTATACTACATCATTATTGGTAAGCTACCTCCTATACTACATCATTATTGGGTAAGCTACCTCCTTATACTACATCATTATTGGTAAGCTACCTCCTTATACTACATCATTATTGGTAAGCTACCTCCTTATACTACATCATTATTGGTAAGCTACCTCCTTATACTACATCATTATTGGTAAGCTACCTCCTTATACTACATCATTATTGGTAAGCTACCTCCTTATACTACATCATTATTGTTAAGCTACCTCCTTATACTACATCATTATTGGTAAGCTACCTCCTTATACTACATCATTATTGGTAAGCTACCTCCTTATACTACATCATTATTGGTAAGCTACCTCCTTATACTACATCATTATTGGTAAGCTACCTCCTTATACTACATCATTATTGGAATGGAATGTTGGAACCTATGGAGCTGTTCTATTGAATGGCTGGTCTTTAAGGGCCCCGTGTGCGTCTATACTTTCCGTAGCCGCATTCTGCAGGACGCTCTCTGATTGGCCGACGCCAGTTTCTACACTGGTTAGGCTTAGGCACTCTTTCGAAGTAGGTTAAGGTTAGAGTTTGTCTTAGAGCGTGACGGCAAGTTCTTTCGACGGTTAAGCTTAGGCACTCTTGAGTTTGTCTTAGAGCATGGCGATAGAACGCCAGGTAGTTTGCAGGCTGTTCGACGCGGAAATGGGCAAAGACACAGCTCGTCACGGATTGGGCAAACATGTCAGTGGCCAATCAGAGAGCGTCCTGCAGAAATGCGGCTACGGAAAGTATAGACGCCCCCGTGTTTTCTCAGAACAGGGTAAATCTACACATTGCTATGATGCCCCTAGCTTATGGAATGACCTCCAGCAGTCCATAAAGCTGGAGATTCTCCCCTCTGTTGCCGTTTTAAAATCTTTAAAATATCCTTTGTCGGAGCGGCCAGGTAGCGCAGCGGACTAAGCGTCTGTCTACCACCACAGAGCCAGTGGGATCGAATCCGGCTGTGGTTGCCTCCGGCTTGGCCGACCGTCCATACTAACACAATTGGCAGTGTTAGAGGGTGGGAAACCGGTGGGGTGGGTCCTGGTCGTTGTAAACAGCGACTCCTACAGTTCGGTCGGGGCACCTGCACAGCAAGGGAAGGATCTGGGAGAGGTAGTGTGACCCTTCCACACGTTACACTCCCCCAGTGAGAGTCGGCGCTGGCAGGTGAAAAGAAGCGGTGGGCTGGCTACACATGTGTCGGAGGAAGCATGTGATAGTCTCCGCCCTCCCAGACCGACGGTAGGGGGTAGAGTGCGCAACGACCAGGAAGGGGATTGGGAATTGGCATAACGACTAACATTGGGATGGGAGAAAAACGGAAAAAGAAGGGGGAAAAAAGATAATAAAAAAAAAAAAATATATATATATATATATATATATATATATATCCTTTGTCAATCAAGTTGTACGTTTTTAATTGATTTGTTATCCTTGTTCTTTACGTCGTCTTGTTGTCTTATTGTTATGGTTTTATGTGCTTTTTTTTGCTTATTTCTGTATGTACACTTGTGAGGGAAACCTCAGTTGACTTTCGAGTTTAAATAGAGCTTTTAAATTAAATTAAATGAAAGATAAGTTTAATTGGTAGATTTAAATAAAGCATTCAAATTGTGTGTGTGTGTGTGTGTGTGTGTGTGTGTGTGTGTGTGTGTGTGTGTGTGTGTGTGTGGTGTGTGTGTGTGTGTGTGTGTGTGTGTGTGTGTGTGTGTGTGTGTGTGTGTTCTCTCGAGGTACGTACCTGCCAGCACCTCCGTCCGCTGGAAGAGGTTTTCGGAGCGGACCTCGATGGGCTCCTGGGGCGAGCCGACAGGACTGGTGGTGCTGGTCAGCTGGTTCCTCTGCATGTCCTCTGTAGCTGCCACCGGAGCCTGGAGGGAGATAATTAGGGAGTGGAAGAGAGAGAGAGAGAGAGAGAGAGAGATGAGAGAGAGAGAGAGAGAGAGAGAGAGAGAGAGAGAGAGAGAGAGAGAGAGAGAGAGAGAGAGAGAGAGAGAGAGAGAGAGAGAGAGAGAGAGAGAGGTTAGTGCTTGACAGACACATTTGAATCCCTGCTTCAATACATTCCTTTACTCTCTTGTCTGTGTGCTCAGCAGGATGAGATAGATTAAGACAGTGTGGTATGAGGCCAAATGCTCGGCTAGAAGGACTAGTGAAAGAGACCAGCAACCGAAATGTAACCTAGCCAGTGAGAGACTACTGTCCGACGTACTAGCAAGAGAACAAAATGGCCAAGAAACAGCCAATGATTTGTTCAAGGGGCGAATCAAGTTTGGGAAATTAGACGCTTGATACAGGTTGCCATGGATGCCGGAGGATCACTTACAGCTTATTTGCATTTAGAAATGACAGAAACTGCTAAATATACAAAATGAGAGGAAGAAATGGAGAAAAATACGTTTCTCCCATGTTAGTCCTTTTAACCGGAGTGATCCTCTACAAATGGTGGCTTGCCACAGAAACTTTACATGAGCCTCCCAAGCCAGATAAGGAAGAAAGAAAATGGAACCCGGCCAGTGACCCCATGGCCAAGAGGCTCGGAAAGGAAGCAAAGGACCACAAATGGATCTGAGCCCATACATCTAATGGCTTGGCCAAGAGACTAGGTTGCAATGGACCAAAATGGAACTGAGCCACTGTATTCGGTCAAGGGAACAGAGGAGGCAGAGGCAGAAAGTGTGTGTGTGTGTGTGTGTGGGGGGTGGATTGGAACAGGTCCAGAGCGTCCTATGGCTTGGCTTAATGACTAACCCTAACCAGATGTAGTACACAAGATTCAAGATTCAAGAGGTTTATTTGTCACATACATACCAGGGCATACAGTGAAATGCGGGTGGCCATGCCCGCTTCGATTGTGCAAGAATACAATAGAAAGGAAAATAAGTAGAAGATAATAAAATAGACATGATGAAATAGACATGTTAAAAGTCCTGAGATAAAAGCAATACAATGTTAGCTGCGAATTAAAGGCACTGGGTCTTATGTACACTACTATACAATATACAGTTTTACTCTATGTCCCTATGCTATACTTGCTGTTACTAACAGTTCTTTCCTTAAAGTGACCCTTTTTGTCCCTCCTTCCGCAGCGCAGCACAGTAATAGCACACAGTGTGGAGTGAGATCGGAGGCCGCTCCAGAGCATGAGATTATGACGAGGAGAGATGGAATCCTGGACGGGATGTAATCCTCCTGATGTGCAATGGAGCAGCGACGCCGAGAGCCGACACGGACGCTTGATCCTTATCTTTTGGAGCAACCCCAAGTTCCTGCTGGTATTACGGGGGGGATTTGATAACGTGCCAGGTCAGCTAAAGACTCACTGCATGGTATCTCTCTTTGTGGAGTCACACGGGTCACCGATAAGTGTCTCCCACGTTTCATCATGTCATAATGTTTACCCTCAGACTAGGAGACATTACATTGCCTAAAAGGCCGAAGAGAAGGGAAGTACCAAAATGCCTAGAGTGATAAGTAAGGGATAATGTATAGCTACAAGGTCATTGTCGCAAAATAATTGACTGACACGGAGTTGACGTAGTGAAGGTCAATTATTTTGCGACAATGACCGAGTATAGCTATACATTATCCCGCTTATTACATGGCTAACTTACTAACAATATACCTAAATCATTTTACACCATCGACAAGACGAGATCAAATGCAGACGCAGTTCTGTTCTGTCTCTCCGCTGTCATCGCCGGCAGCTTCGCCAGAAGCCGGCAGGTGTGTCTGATTGGCTGCACTGATGCAGTGTGTGTCAGTGGGCTTGATTGCTATAGCTGCGCACAGCGGTCATTATTGCTCGGCAGAGGTCCGTTATCGAGTAATAACGGACCTCTGACGAGCGCTATTGACCAATCACAATCAAGCATTTCGGCGAATGTTAAAACGCCATGTAATAAGTATATCTGGTCATCTGCTCAATGATATCAATATACAATTGTACACTGTACCAGCAATTCTATACGGCAAGGGTAGAAAATTTGGTTGCAGAGTGAATGTGTATTTCTATGCTAAATAAAAGGCAGTAGAAATATGCCTTTAAATGGCCTGTAAATAGGCCAATAGACAGACACACCCAAGTGTCTCTCCTACACCTGGGGCTGTATCACAATAGTGTTCACTCTCTCCTACACCTGGGGCTGTATCACAATAGTGTTCACTCTCTCCTACACCTGGGGCTGTATCACAATAGTGTTCACTCTCTCCTACACCTGGGGCTGTATCACAATAGTGTTCACTCTCTCCTACACCTGGGGCTGTATCACAATAGTGTTCACTCAGTCCGTCATGTTGGCCATTATTCTCTGCACGGTCACATGGTGGTTCTCCCATACTTAACCCTTTCAGAGGTTTTTCAGAACGTTCTCTTGGGATTTTATATATTGGATTTGAAAGATGTAGCTTTCAACGGTAACCGTCGCTACAGTACATCGCCATTAGAATGTTAAGTCAAAATTCAAATTCAAAGTTCTCAAAAGTCTATCTCGTCACGTGAGATGGTACACCTGGTAGACCGTTCACGTCGTGGCAAGACTTTCTTCTACGTGTTGGTCCTCGTTTCTCACACGAGGCTCACCGTTCACCCCAATGCTTCTCCTCTCCACGGACACTGTATCACGCTAACCCTCGTCGCTGCACTCACTTTAAACAAACACTCACCTTAACACTCACTTTAGAAACGTTAACACTACATCATATTTATCTATTTATTAAAGAGATTTGCACTACATCCATACCTCATTTGCATTTTGCACCTTGCCTTTAAAAATATATAGGTTTTTGTACCTCATTGTCTGCATTTTGTACCTCATTGTCTGCATTTTGTACCTCATTGTCTGCATTTTTACTTCATTGTACTTAGGTTGTACTTTAGTTTGTATAGTGTATATTGTATATTGTATAGTGTTATTCCTCTTTTGCTTACAAGTTTGTTTACTGTATGAAGCACATTCTCAGGGGTTCATATAGAACCAAGAATTTCACTGTAATGTACTGTACATGTACAAATAAAAGCAAACTTGAACTTGAATTTGAAACTTGCACTCACCTCAGTTCGAAGCGTCTTCTTGGGCACGTTCGCCCTGGCTGTGTCCCGGACCGTGGCCGTCTCCACCCTCGGGGTGAAGTCTTTGGTGGAGTCCTGGGTGGGCTCTGCTGCCTTGGGCTCGATGTACACCATGCTCACCGTCACCGCCTCCTCGCCCACCACCTCCTCACCTACACCTGGAGGAGGAAACAAGTCATTACTGTCCCTCTGGAGCCTCGAAACTCCCAAAAGGTCAACCTTTTTTTAAGAGTTGAGAAGAGGAAATGGTGGATTTCATTCATGCACTGTCGATGTTTGACAAGGTCAGAGGTCATTGGTCTTTCCTAGTAGCCACAGTGCACCAAAAAATAACAATGTGATATTGATCTAAAAGCCTTTCTAAGTCCCTAGTCGTAGTTCTATTCGTTTCTACCCTAAAATAAAGAACAAGGTTTGGGTCATAAAAAGGCTCCCCAGAGAAGAAGCTTGAAGGCCACTGCATTGCAGTGAATAAAAACCCAACCAGGTCAACCAGGTCTTAACACCATTCACAGACGAAGGCACCGCGCCAAGACATTTTAAATTGCAAACCTGAGGAAGCCACCATGCGAAGCACGCTGTTCGCTCCAATGCTTTATACGACTATGAATTCAAACAAGAAGTCGATTTGAACACTCCTGGCGTGCACAGTCCTGCTTTGATCTTGAACGTTGCATTGTTCCCGCTCTGGCTGCACCTGGGATGAGTAGCATGGCTGTGCACAGGGCAGCCAGAGATTTGCATACATTTTTAATTGTGCTCATAAAACATCTGTTCATAAAAACTCTCAGTCCGTCTCTATCATTCCAGGTGTTACTGTACACTACTGGGCAAATATTGAGACGTACAGTATGACTGAGCTAGACAGTGTGTGTGTGCGTGTGCGTGTGTGCGTGTGCGTGTGCGTGTGTGTGTGTGTGTGTGTGTGTGTCTGTGTGTCTGGTCTGGTCTGGTTTGGTTGGATTTAGTTGGATTTGATTCCAATGTGGAATAGGACTGCAGTGTACAGTAACTTTGGAGGGAGTTCCTCTGTGTCTCAGAAAGAGAGACGTTTTGACCCTGGAATGCTCGCTTTGTGAAGATGCTTGAGGCAAGTAGAATAGTGGACCTTCAAGAAGGAAGAACAGCCTTTCAAAAACAAGTACAATTGGCAGACATGCCCATGGCACTCGATTGAAGGTGACAAGTCAATCTAAATTTAACTTGGTGGTCCCAAACTGTTCTCTCTCTCTTTGTGTGTATGTATGTGTGTGTGAGAGAGAGAGAGAGAGAGAGAGAGAGAGAGAGAGAGAGAGAGAGAGAGAGAGAGAGAGAGAGAGAGAGAGAGAGAGCATTCCTTTGTGTGTGTGTGTGTGTGTGTGTGTGTGTGTGTGTGTGTGTGTGTGTGTGTGTGTGTGTGTGTGTGTGTGTGTGTGTGTGTGTGTGTGTGTGTGTGTGTGTGTGTGTGTGTGTCACCTTCAATCGAGTGCCCACATACACCATTATGAAGAAAGAGTGGTTTTAGCAACTATTAGCAGACTCTAAAATTTAAATTGTCATTGCACCTCAGGGCAGCAGCCTCCTGAGCCTGTGTGGTTTGTGTGTGGTGTGTGTGTGTGTGTGTGTGTGTGTGTGTGTGTGTGTGTGTGTGTGTGTGTGTGTGTGTGTGTGTGTGTGTGTGTGTGTGTGTGTGTGTGTGTGTGTGTGTGTGTGTGTGTGTGTGTGTGTGTGTGTGTGTGTGTGTGCGTGCGTGCCAGTGCACACCTCTTACCTGAGCCAGACCCTGAGTTAAAGTCATCGTCATCCTCAGGGTAGAAGCCTCCTGATCCTGTATCGTCCAGGTACAAGTCGTCAGCCTGAGCCGCTTCTGCTATCTGCAATGCACACAACAAGTCCGTCAGTGAGGAGGAGGAGGAAGACATTAACACATCCGGGGCCATTCACGTATATATACGTGATTGGGAGCCAGCGCTTGACGGCCAATAACTCGTTATTTCTTTTATTCGCTATTGCCATTCATTATTCATCGAGGCACCTTGTGCATGCTGTTCTGAGTATGTCTGCGATTGCAGACGGTCAATACCGCCCCCTAACGCATTGTGGCCGCTATTGCACTCCATTCGAAATTATGTATTTTTTTTTCTGGGCCGAGCTGAGCCGTGTGGGCGGGGTTTAAATACTCCGGCGAGGTAACCTGTTACAACGATATCACAACTAGCCCCCCCCCCCCCCCCCCCCCCCTCCTTCATATGCAATGCTGGAGAACGTGGCACGGACCTCCGCGCCCAGTACTTCAAATGGTGATCAGATAATTGTATAATTTTTTTTGCATTACATCAGAGACAAGGTAAGAACACTATATATCAAATCTTGCGTTGATCTGATATTTTTTTCTCCCGCGATTGAAGCTGTGTGTGTGTGTGTGTATGCCGTTGGTGGCAGGGGGGGGGGGGGGGGCGCCGGTCTAAACCACATTTCATTCTTGCATGAGGAAGGATAATAACGATAATCTAGCGTTGATTTCAGGATGATTAGATAATCAGGTGAAAAATATCAACGTGTTAAGTAGGGGTGGGAATCACCAGTTTCATCATGATACGATACGATATCGATTCTTTGGACAACGATACGATATTTGCCGATATCACAAAGTCTCTCACGATACAATACGATACGATTAGATTCAGGTGCCTGCGATCGATATGAGATGATATCATATGCCCATTTAACACAATCAGTTATGAGACTCGCCACAGGATTTTCAAAATAAGAGTATCGATATGAATCGATCTTATTACATCGCATCGATCCGATTCGATCGTTGATAATTACATCGATGTATCGATCTGGATCGATGTATCGTCCCACCCCTAGTGTTAAGTGGATTTCACTAAAACGCTATTATCGCGTCTTTTCCTGGGATTACTCAGAAGCACCCAAACTATACTCATATTCAAAACGGTATAAAACGGAAATGTACGGATGAAAAAACTATCTGTTTTGTGCATGTTGACTGGAAGCAACTCACTGACAATCGACGGGTGTATTAGATCCATAGCTATAACATTTCATATATTTTAAGCACTCGCAAGTGAACAAAGTGCCCCATTGACTTACAGCGCTGGCGTTCTACCCAGGGGGTAAACAGCGACCCCTGGCCGTGAATGTGTTAAGGCTGAGACCACTTATCAATATAGTTGTGTCACATATCGATATATTTGCATATGAAAAGAAATATATATATTTTTTTTAAATACTTTATACTATACTAAAATACTAGGTCTTGTGGCATATTTTAGTTAAAACATCCCGATTTCATGTAAATTCAGTTGAATTGCAACTGAATATGCAGTGCACTCCTCCATCACATCCAGAGACCACGACTATAAAATGAGAAGGATCACTGTGGTCGTTTTGAATGGGGAAATCTGTAACACTAAAGATGGCGGCAACAACAAAGAATTGCTGCAAAATAAACATACATTTGTTGTTTAAATAATAATAATTAAAAATTAAAAATTAAATGATACTAATAGAAATATCGATATTTATCGATAATTTGGTCCCGATTTATCGATTCTTCAAAATGGCATAATGCCTTTGAAGGATTTGGGGTGCTTTTTCAATGTATGTGATGTATAGATTGGGGGGAGATGACCACAGCTAAAACGGTGAGATCGAAATGTGCATGGAAGACGGTGATAGAAGGAGCGGTTCAGAGGCAGTAGCCAGCAGAATGTTTAGCACACTGCCAGCGAGAGAATGTTTTGAATTCCTTCGAAGACAAAACAAAGATAAGGGGCCACAGAGGCAGAGCGCGATGGAGGTTTTGACAGAGAGAAACGTTTTGAAATGTGTGAAAGGTTATTAGCAGTTGTCATGAGCGTCGCATGACAACCAGGAGAGGGGCGGCGGGCCGTCGTTGCTACAACGAAGATCTATAAGTCGAACGGTGTTTCCGGGTGTAGGGCAGACTAAAATCTGGCAGACCAAAGAAACGAATCCCACAGGAGGGAAGGGACCAAGAGACTCTCTCCTCTTATCACAGAGGGGGGGGGGGGGGAATGCCACATCATCATTAGCTTCGGCTACCACGAGGATGGTCTTGGCTAACGACTAGGCCTGACCACTATTGGACTGAAAGGACAATCTGAACACACCGAGAGATCATTAGAATAGACTCTTCAAGGACAATACAATCTGTTAACATCTGAGCTGAGGTTTCTGTTCATCAAATAAACCACGCTTTTCCTTGTAAGGTATTTCACGTATCTGAGACGTCAGGACCATTAAAATGACACAACGCAGAGGAATTGGATGGAGAGCCAAACAGACGAAGACGTGATACTGGCCAGTTTGATCAGGATCTAACACCTTAGAAGACATATTGTTTTCATGATACATTTTCACCATTTCATGCAAGTATTCTGGACTGAACGAGTCGAGGTGGCTAACTAGCCAACGTGAGCCCGGGAAAGGATTGAGACTGGTTTCCAAGTTTACTTTCAGCTCGAATCTAAAGTTCACAGACAACCACCACTTTAGTATTCAACTACCTCTTACATTGGATCTTACTGTAAAAAAAATTTTAAGCAAACATCATTAGTATGGAATCCACCAATCTGAGGCATCGAGCACAGTCAAGTCAGCGTCTCCTTCATCATCTGTGTATATAATAATATGGACCAGTGCATTCAGAATTCTACATCATATCAAACTCTGTAGTATGTAGGTTGAACTATTGCATCAACAGGCCACCCGGTGGTTGATCTCTGACTCGGAGCCATAACAGCTTCCTTCTAAACAGATGTCAATGTTTTATGACACAAATGGAGCGTAACAACACAGCTGACCGTCCAATCAGAACACCCAACCCCTCCGCTTCCACAGCTGTTGTCCAGGCAACAGGCCAGACTCATGTGAATGTTTGTGCTTCGGCTTAAGGGAACGGTGTCTCAACAGTACCTCAACAGTGCTTAACAGTGTCTCAACAGTGCTTCAACAGTGCTTAACAGTGCTTCAACAGTGCTTAACAGTGTCTCAATAGTGCTTAACAGTGCTTCAACAGTGCTTAACAGTGCTTCAACAGTACCTCAACAGTGCTTAACAGTGTCTCAACAGTGCTTCAACAGTGCTTAACAGTGTCTCAACAGTGCTTCAACAGTGATTAACAGTGATTCAACAGTGCTTCAACAGTGATTAACAGTGATTCAACAGTACCTCAACAGTGCTTCAACTGTGATTAACAGTGATTCAACAGTGCTTCAACAGTACCTCAACAGTGTTTCAACAGTACCTCAACAGTGCTTCAACAGTGCTTAACAGTGATTCAACAGTGATTCAACAGTGCTTCAACAGTGCTTAACAGTGTCTCAACAGTGCTTAACAGTGCTTAACAGTGCTTCAACAGTGTTTCAACTAGGCCTGCCACGATAACAAATTTTGCTGGGCGATTAATTGCCCCCGAAAATATCGCGATAAGCGATATTATTGCGGCCGGTTAGAGAATTTTTTTTTGAGAAATTTATTTCCCAAAACTTTTATTTTGAAGCCCACCGCTCCGTCTTTTCCGGTGTTTTAGACTTTTATTTTGAAGCCCACCGACCGGACCGGAAGTATTGTTGTGATTATCCTAGCTTGCTGATGCTGCTGGTGGACTGGGGCCAGCTAACGTTAGCTTGCTGATGCTACTACTACTTCGACATGCTGCTAATGGGCTGGGGCCAGCTAACGTTAGCTTGCTGATGCTGCTGGTAGATCGACATGCTGCTAGTGGACTGGGGCCAGCTAACGTTAGCTTGCTGATGCTGCTGGTAGATCGACATGCTGCTAGTGGACTGGGGCCAGCTAACGTTAGCTTGCTGATGCTACTAGTAGATCGACATGAGCTAATGATAAAACAAATGTTGAGATTGTTGGTGAACAACTAACTTTAAGTTAGTTTTAACGTTAGCTACTAGGGGTGGACGGTATAAACGGTATACGGTATAAACGGTATGAATTTGCTCTACGGTATGGATTTTGCCTATACCGTGTAACCGGTAGTGCAGCTCTAAAATAGCAATGACGTCATGTAACCACTGCGCGACTATTTCACTCGCATTTGCCCCTAAAAATAGATAGAATTAGTCATAGATAATAGATATGTGCGAACTGGAAAAAGTTATTTAGGAGGCTTCGCGCAGTGGGCGTGCCAGCCCCTCCCGCATGCATGTAAACACGGGTCTACTAGTAGTCTAGTGGGACGGGACGTCTCCCTGAGCTAACGTTAGCTTAGCTACCGTTACAAAATGACCCAGTCAACTATTCACTTTTAGTTTAATACATGATGAGGCATTGTCTAACCGAACGGTATCTAGTCGGCCAGCTACCGATAGCTCCTGACATCAACAAACGCTCCATCAAGTCTAGTAGAGTAGACATGTATGATAGCTCCGTTAGCCGTTAGCTCACGTTAACGCAAGTAAGTTCACCGTTCAAAACGAAATGTCCCATTGAACTAAATAATTCACTGAGGCGTTGTATTAACGTTATATATCCGGCTAGCAGTAGCTACAGATAGCTCCTGATATCAATGTCTTATAACACTGATTCGATGCGTATTCGAGCTGAGGGCTTGATGAGCACAGTTAAGTAACGTTATGCCAATAGGGTCCAGGTGCAGCGCCGGAGAATCCTGGCCGTAGCTCTGCTCGAGGCTACTCGTACAGTACACACAGACAGTGGAGCTTGTTGCGTGGTGGCGATGTCTCGCAGATAATACAAGTACAAGTCTAATTATATAATATATATATTTTATAAAAAAAAAAATATATATATATATATATATATATATATATATATATATAAAATAAAAAAATTTTTTTTATCAAAAACGATGATACCGTGATATATACCGTTACCGTCTATGCTTCAAATTATACCGTGATATAAATTTTAGACCATACCGTCCACCCCTATTAGCTACTAACGTTAAAACGCTAACGTTACACTACAAATAACGCTACTTGGTTAAAAGGAGCAACACTATTGAGAAATGTAGTTAAGCTATGTGGTGTTGCCCCACGGAGCTCCTGTGCTGTGCTCTCTGCTCTGTAGTAAAGCCAGCGGCCCACCTCCCAACACGGACAGTGACTGACAAGGGGCACTGGTTCCGCCTCATTAAAACAAACGCGCAAATAGCAATTAATCGCGCCCGTCAAAATCATTGCATTAATTTTAATTATCGCGGCAATTAATCGATTTATTGCTTATCGCGGCAGGCCTAGTTTCAACAGTACCCAATCGTGTTTCAACAGTACCCAACAGTGTTTCAACAGTACCCAACAGTACTTCAACAGTACCCAACAGTACTAACAGTACTTCAACAGTACCCAACAGTGTTTCAACAGTACCCAACAGTATTTCAACAGTACCCAACAGTGTTTCAACAGTGCTCACAGTACTTCAACAGTACCCAACAGTGTTTCAACAGTGCTCAATAGTACTTCAACAGTACCCAACAGTGTTTCAACAGTGCCTAACAGTACTTCAACAGTACCCAACAGTGTTTCAACAGTGCCCAACAGTACTTCAACAGTACCCAACAGTGTTTCAACAGTGCTCAATAGTACTTCAACTAGGGCTGGGCGATATGACCAAAAACGTTATCGCGATAAAATTATAAAATAATTTTCATATAATTCGATATCGATAATTATCGTCGATATAATGTCTGTCAAGTTTAATTAACTTCTTATGCTGCTGCGAATGTCTCAAGTCGAGTTGATGTCGTCATCAGTCCGCGCACGTTAGCAGTTAGCCGACAAGCGGAGTATCTCATGACAATAAATATGACACTAAAATACTCTCTTCCGCCACAATATATTGAAACGAACTGTATACCCCACACTACTATAAACGTGGCCTCAGAATTCAAAACACACACATACTCGGCACATAAATATATAAAACAGTGCCGTGCAAGCTAGTTATCCTAGCCAGCCTGTTGTATCTAAGCGGTGTATTCCATGACAATGTGCTAAATATGACACTAAAATACTCTCTTCCGCCACAATATATTGAAACGACGTCCACTGTATACCCCCACTACTATAAACGTGGCCTCAGAATTCACGCCACACACATACTCGGCACGTAAATATATAAAACATCGCCGTGCAAGCTAATTAGCCTAGCAAGCCTTGTTGTTGAGTGATTCCTACCTCTGGGTCTCCTTCCGGGTCTACTTTGCTCTCGGCCATCTCCTTCACTGATTGTTAGCTGTTGTGCGTAAGCACGTCATCACGTAACGTTGGTTGTTGTTAGTGAGTGTGCTGAGCCGAGGCTGAACGGAGCCAAGCTTGGAAAATCGATATATCGAAACTTTGCGACCACGTTTCATGTTTATTTCGAGGAAATAATTTATCGCGATAGTTATCGTTATCGTTTTATCGCCCAGCCCTAACTTCAACAGTAACCAACAGTTTTTTTTTTTTTTTAAACATTTCTATAACCTTTATTTACCCAGGCAAGCTAGTAAGAACACATTCTGATTTTATTTATTGTCAAAAGTATGCATAATGTTGTGTTAATTCCACAACAAGAGATATGTAATGTTAATTACCTGAAATTATTCCATTTTGGGGGGGGGGGGGAACCCTGCATATATCGGTATCGGTTGATATCGGTATCGGAAATTAAGAGTTGGACAATATCGGTATATCGGTATCGGTAAAAAAGCCAATATCGAGCATCCCTATTCAACAGTGCTCAATAGTACTTCAACAGTACTCAATAGTACTTCAACAGTTCTCAATAGCACTTCAACAGTTATCTGCAGTACCCCAACAGTGTTATAACAGTACTTCAACAGTGCTCAATAGTACTTCAACAGTAGGGGTGGGAATCACCAGTTTCATCACGATACGATATCGATTCTTTGGACAACGATACGATATTTTCCGATATCACAAAGTCTGCCACGATACGATACGATTCGATTCAGGTGCCTGCGATCGATATGAGACGATATTATATGCCCATTTAAAACAATCAGTAACATTTAAATCAACAACAAAAAAAGCAATGGAAATGTGAGGTTTTTTTGTCCGCTGCTCACCTACTCGCTCTGTTCCTTTAAGTTTTCAGTTAATTAATTGCATTCTCCTCTTCACACGCTTCTTCCTGTAGACGCCGTTTGATTGGTGCTTCCCCAACCACACGCTTGTCAATCTCATCCCGCAGCTGTCACAGCTTGTCATTAAGCATTCCTTTTGATTATATATACCCTGATTCCCCATCAAGTGTTGTTGGATCGTTTTGATATATTCTCTGCATTTGCCGTTCCTTCCGTTGCCTGCTGTTCCCTGTGCTTTGCCTCCCAGGACTCTCAAGGAGTATTCCGTTTGGACAACCCGTTCTCCGTTACGAAGCGCTCGCCCTGTTTGATCTGCTCTCTTTACGCACAGCGCTTGGGTGAGTTTTTGCAAGACCGTCTTTTGACCCTATCATTTTTCGTGTGTGTAAACACTGAAGAGATCCTGCTTTGTGTTCAGTCTGTCTCTCACCCTTTGCCTGTTTTTGGATTGTTCATTGGGATTAATTATTGTTTGAACTTTGCTCACTGTGTGTATTCACACCGAAGATATTATCACTTGGATTATTATTGGGACATCGCTCACTGTGTGTATTCACACCGAAGATTCTATCACTTGGATTGTTGTTTGGGACATTGCTCACTGTGTGTAATTACACCGAAGATTCAGTCACTTGGATTATCTGTTGGGACAAGTCACTTCACCTGTCACCTGTCTGTTCCCAACTGAACTCTGAGCTAACCCGCTCTCTCTCTCTCCCTGTTCCGCTACCACCTCGGAGTACTGCCGGGAGGATTCTGCAGAGCGGCTCTGACGTCACTGTCAGATTCCTCAGACGAAGCCTTCCCGGGAGAAGCTGCAGAGCAGCAACATTCCTCTAATGCTTGTATCCCAGTCTGTGTCTGTTTTTCAACCAAGTTCTCGCTGCTATTCTGTGAAATAAACAAGCCCTAGTTTTTGGCTAACTCTGAAACTACTCTCTCTGTGTCGTTAGCGTTTGGGGTCGGTGTCAAACCATAACAGGAAATATCATTTGACATTTTTATTTTTGATCTCTTCCAGACATTTAAATGAAAAACAATCTATTGTTTTTAATACAAATAGACCTCCTGTTCACTGTTTTTTTTTTTTTTTTCGATATTAATATCATATTAATATCCTAACAGCGCTGTATTTTGGCTGGAAAAGGCATATTGGGAGTCAGAAGGTGCAGTACCGGCCAGATCCTGTTAGTGGGGCTATCTCGAGAATGCAGTAACCCCCCCTCCTTCCCAGTCCCTAGTGGACCTCTGCTGTTCTCTCTATATGGCTCTGATCAGCTTAGCTTAGTTAGCTCACGCTAACGCAGCGTTAATTTCGGTATTTAACGCGACGTGGGCATAAAGGAATGGCGAGGATGGAAAGCATGTTAGATGCATTTGACCCCTTGTGGGGAAAAAAACAACAGGCACTTATTTCAGGCAAAATAGGCGGACTCTGAAGCAATGCTGTCTAACGTCTGTACGCTGAGCTGCACTGAGCTAGTAGGCTGAGCCCGAACCCTGTTTTTAGGGTTCGAACGTTCGCCAGGGTTTATCGAACGAACGTTCGAACGTTCGTTTTTTGTAAATTTTTTAATAAAAAAAAATTTTGTTACATTTTTTTTTTTATATATATATTTTTTTTTTATTATAGATCCTACGGAGGGCGGCATTGCATAATATATTGGTGAAAAAACATGTTGTTTACAGTGGTGGCTGTTCATGTAAACATGTAATTAAACAAAGCACTCAGAAGAAAATAAACAAGCTGCTGAGTACTGCATAAAGTTCCTACTTATGATAAACAATAGCCCTTGCACACCGCAGTCACGTAAGGGGCTAGATAAACAAATTAGGGGTGGACGGTATGGTCTAAAATTTATATCACGGTATAATTTGAAGCATAGACGGTAACGGTATATATCACGGTATCATCGTTTTTGATAAAAATTTTTTTTTTTTATTTTATATAATTTTTTTTTTTTTTTTTTATAAAATATATATATTATATAATTAGACTTGTACTGGTATTATCTGCGAGACATCGCCACCACGCAACAAGCTCCACTGTCTGTGTACTACGGCCAGGATTCTCCGGAGCTGCACCTGGACCTATACTCTAGTAGCCTCGAGCAGAGCTACGGCCAGGATTCTCCGGCGCTGCACCTGGACCCTATTGTATTGGTATTATAACGTTAGCAAGCCCTCAGCTCGAATACGCATCGAATCAGTGTTATAAGACATTAATATCATGAGCTATCTGTAGCTACTGCATATATAACGTTAATACAACGCCTCAGTGAATTATTTAGTTCAATGGGACATTTCGTTTTGAACGGTGAACTAATTTGCGTTAACGTGAGCTAACAGGTAGCATACACGTCTCTAGTACTAGACTTTGTGGAGCGTTTGTTGATGTCAGGAGCTATCGGTAGCTGGCCGACTAGATACCGTTCGGTTAGACAATGCCCCATCATGTATTAAACTAAAAGTGAATAGTTGACTGGGTCATTTAGTAACGGTAGCTAAGCTAACGTTAGCTCAGGGAGACGCCGACAGCTCCCGTGTCCCGTCCCACTAGACTACTAGACCCGTGTTTACATGCGTGCGGTAGGGGCTGGCACGCCCACTGCGCGAAGCCTCCTAAATAACTTTTTACAGTTCGCACATATCTATTATCTATGACTAATTCTATCTATTTTTAGGGGCAAATGCGAGTGAAATAGTCGCGCTGTGGTTACATGACGTCATTGCTATTTTAGAGCTGCACTACCGGTTACACGGTATACTCAAAATCCATACCGTAGAGCAAATTCATACCGTTTATACCGTATACCGTTTATACCGTCCACCCCTAAAACAAATGCATTCGTTTTGTGGCATTGACGTTATATAGTTAGTGTTACACGTTCAATAACAGGTATTCACTCTTGGTCGACGGGAAGGAGAGGCGCGTGCCTTGGCTCCTTCCACCGTCTACCTCGGAACGGGGGACGACAGAGAGACACCGGCGGGGTGCCGCCGGGCTCCCAACACGCCTGCCGCCCGTCCGCCCTCGGCCAGAGTTGTTTACAACGCAACCACCTCCCGCCATGAAGCTCGCGCTCCGTGGCCGAAAAAGGATGGTATTCATTAATGATCCTTCCTCAGCGGGGAGCTACGGAGTCTGTTCACTCTGTTGTGCTTCTCGGTCTCGCAAGCAGATAAATGTATTGCCGGAAGTAAAAAAAATAATTAAACGCTTGCCGATTGGTGGTAACAGCAGAGGCGGGTGCAAGCGGTGTGACGTAATTGGCAGAATCGCCTGTCAATCAAAATTGTTCTATTGCATTGGTTGAGACAATAGTATCCAGCTACAGCCCGGCAGAGACCACACTGGTTGAGCCGAGCGCACTCGGGGGACGCGCCGCTTCACATCGCCTCAATGTCGCGCGCCTGCCTTTTTCTTTTTTTCACCGAACGTTCGAACCTATTAATTAAAGTCCGAATGTCAACGTAACGAACGAACGTTCGAACGTT
>NC_140168.1:52125015-52128291 GCF_963971535.1 Notolepis coatsorum
CAATCCCAATGTTAGTCGTTATGCCAATTCCCAATCCCCTTCCTGGTCGTTGTGCACTCTACCGTCGGTCTGGGAGAGCGGAGACTATCACACGCTTCCTCCGACACATGTGTAGCCAGCCCACCGCTTCTTTTCACCTGGCAGCGCGGACTCTCACTGGGAGAGTGTAACGTGTGGAAGGGTCACACTACCTCCCCCAGATCCTTCCCTCACTGTGCAGGCGCCCCGACCGAACTGTAGGAGTCGCTGTTTACAACGACCAGGACCCACCCCACCGGCTTTCCCAGCCGCTGTCACGGCCAATTGTGTCAGTATGGATGGCCGACCAAGCCGGAGGTACCGCAGCTGGATTCGATCCCACTGTCTCTGCGGTGGTAGACAGACGCTTAGTCCGCTGCGCTACCCGGCCGCCCTTTATCTGCAACTGTGAAGAAAACCCCCATTGGTTTAAACAGAATGAATAGAAAAAAAGATAAAAAAATAAAAAATAAATAAAGATTTTTTATTTTTATTAAAAAGATTGAATTCAGACGCGGTTAGGTGGCCGAGCGGAGATTGCGTTCGTCACCAGCCCCGGAGCTGTGAGCTGGATTCGCCTGTTCGAATCCAGCTCACAGCTCCGGGGTTGTCACCAGCTTGGCTGGCCGTCTGCACTAATACAATTGGCTGTATTAGAGGGTGGGAGAAGCTGGCGGGGTGGGTCCGGGTCGTTGTAAACAGCGACTCCTACAGTTCGGTCGGGGCGCCTGCTAAGCGCGGATAGGACTCGAGGGGGATAGTGTGGTCCTCCCACACGCTACGCCCTCTCGATGAGAATCCGTGCTGCCAGGTGAAAAGAAGCGGTGATTGGCTGGACGTGTGTCGGAGGAAGCATGTGGTAGCCTCCACTCTCCCAGATGATCTGACTGTGGGGGGTAAGTGCGCAGCGACCAGGAAGGGACTGGGAATTGGCATACGACTAACATTGGGATGGGAGAAAATCGGAGGGAAATGGAGGAAAAAAAAAAAAAAAAAAAAAAAAAAAAAAAGATTGAATTCAAATGTTTTTTAGAATTCGAATGCCAACGTAACGGACGAATGTTCGAATGTTCAAACGTTTGGGCTCAGCCCTATCATACACACACACACCCCTTGATAAACATTGCTCTCTTTATCACTGCTGTGACATTTTCTGTTTCCAGGAATGCTTTTCTTTCAGTCCTTCACAGGAGTTGAACACCAGGCCACCATAATCATACTGACAACAATCACACTGGCTGCCTGAGACCTTGTAAGACTACAGACTAATTACACTGACTGCCTGAGACCTTGTAAGACTACAGATTAATCACTGAGGCCTTGTAAGACTACAGTCAGATTAATCACACTGGTTGTCTGAGACATTGTAAGACTACAGATGAATCACACTGGCTGCCTGAGACGTTGTAAGACTACAGAATAATCACACTGGCTGTCTGAGATATTATAAGACTACAGATTAATGACACTGGCTGTCTGAGACCTTGTAAGACTACAGGTGAATCACACTGGCTGTCTGATACCTTGTAAGACTACATATTAATCACACTGGCTGTCTGAGACATTAAGACTACATATTAATCACACTGGCTGTCTGAGACATTGTAAGACTACAGATTAATCACACTGGCTGTCTGAGACATTGTAAGACTACAGGTGAATCACACTGGCTGTCTGAGACCTTGTAAGACTACAGGTGAATCACACTGGCTGCCTGAGACCTTGTAAGACTACAGACCAACGATAATAATCACCCCGGCTGCCTGAGACCTTGTAAAACTACAGATGGAGCAGGTGTAACACTAATTACATGCTTACCGCACTGCTACTGCTCCTCCCCAAGATAAATAGTTTGTGGAATTCTGCAGTATTAACTGAACCCTTCAGACCAAGAACCATATAAGTCAGTTTTGTGAACGTGAAATATCATCATAAAGTATTGAGCCGCTACTGTTTTCAACCATGTAGGAGGCCTCTATACTGTATCTATAATGTCATCTCGTCTCCCTGTAACATGAGCACATGCCCCCCCCCCCCCCCCCCATCTATCCTCTTTCATCAAGAAAAACAACAAGCCCCTTCCTAGCTCCTCCTACAGTCCATTGTATCGGTTTAACCCTCTATTCACAGAGAGCGAGAGTGAGCTTAGTGTTGAAACTTCGCCAGTAAACAGTAAGAGCTTAGAGAACTCATTCCCTGGGAGCCTTCACTAGCCAGCGGCCATTAAAACCGCTCCCATTCAAGAACTAGTCTCGCTGTAGCGGAGAATAACTCCGTAAGGACACACAGATCCACTGAGTGATGTGTGACCTATTACAGTTCAGCACAGCAGAGGTTCAACGTGTATCCATGGCAATTATAGTACAGTGTGACTGAGTTCACAGCTGTGTATGTAATGTGACCAATGCACTTGGCTTTTAATTAAAAGAGTAAGGTACAATCCAACTGTTTGTGTGTGTGTGTGTGTGTGTGTGTGTGTGTGTGTGTGTGTGTGTGTGTGTGTGTGTGTGTGTGTGTGTGTGTGTGTGTGTGTGTGTGTGTGTGCGTGTGTGCGTGTGTGTGTGTGTGTGTAGGTGTGTGTATGTGTGTGTGTGTGCGTGTGTGTATGTGTGTGTGTGTGTGTGTGTGTGTGTGTGTGTGTGTGTGTGTGTGTGTGTGTGTGTGTGTAGGTGTGTGTGTGTGTATACTGAAAACCGCTACAGTTGCTGAGGCCTTGCTAGAACTACTCAAATAGACAAAATATGTAGTATTATATTATATAGTAGTTGTTATGTAGAATAATGAAAGAAATCAAATACAATTAAAATTAAAATGCAACACACATGTTCGCCCTGCTCTCTTGAAACACGGCTGTGCTCTCTCCACAAGGTCTGCTTCAATGGGTGGCATTCTTTGAACTCAAGTGGAGCACCTTCACTCGGCTAAATAAAGACGGTGCTTTAGAAAGAGAGCTGGCCTCGGGCACTGGAGTATTAGTGGGAGGAGGCATATGGAAAGTAATGGAGACACACAGTGTTATGTGCACACACACACACACACACACACACACACACACACACACACACACACACACACACACACACACACACACACACACACACACAAGCATGACACAGACACAAGCATGCTTGCATACACTGTACTGAACACAGCTCTGTAGGTACGACACAACACCCACCCACGCACAAACCCATGAAATGAAAGCACAGGGTTTACACAGTCACTCAAATGCGTGCGTATCACGCGAGCTAGCATGCG
>NC_140168.1:52130991-52158491 GCF_963971535.1 Notolepis coatsorum
CAGAGCAGTTTGCATTAATAATAATAAACAATCACGCTGAAAATGACGTCAGCGTCCTCTTACCGTTCGCAGATGAGACTGGAGGAAAAAGATCCCACTTATGTGACGTGGATCGACTAGATCCATTTCCGGTTTGTATAATAATAATAAATGCCCAAATCATATCGATTATTGAGTTATTGCAGCGATCCATATGTACGGATGTGTGTCTAGAGTCCCGCAACAATATGTGAGTGCCGGACGCATTTCCCCAGTGCACAGAGATCACCAGAGATCCATTTCCGGTTGTAACTCGCCCGATCACCACCAGGCGGCAGTATTGAAGTGTTGCAGAGTTGTGCAGGCTCCCACTGTATCAGCCGAGGCTGGGTGAGGGAATTATGAATACCGTGGAATGGCAGAATTAGCATGACCTTGAAACACGTTGTACGGCGTTATTGGCGCCAGATGTGTTAACAAAACATTTTAGTAAACAACAACAACAAAAAATGATGCTCCAATCATTATTGGCCGATATTCATTCTAAATAGTTTAATCTGTGGTCTCAGAAGAGTCGATCAGATGATGCAAAACCTGCAAGACAATTAATGTGCGGTCAGCAAAAGGAGCTAGCTAAAATGGTGTCACCAGTCTGTCAAGTCAAATCAAGTCAAGAGTTTTATTTGTCACGGCATACAGGGCATACAGTGAAATGCGGGTGGTCATGCCCGCAGCGATTGTGCAATAATACAAGTAATAAGAATAAGACATAACAGGTATAATGTACATAAAGTTTAAAATGCATGGTAAAAGACATGCTAAGGTCCTGCGATAGTGCAATACAGTGTTAAGCTACAGATGAGGCCCTGGGTCTTATATACACTACTATACAATACTATACAATATACAGTTATACTATATATCCTTATGCTATCTTGCTATATCCATCTATTGCTATACAAGAACCACTCCCGTTCTTTATTTTTTTTTTTTAAATTTAATTTATAAAGTAAAGTGACCTTTTCATTTTGTAAAGTGACCATTTGGTGTGAGCGTGTGCAGCATGTGTGTGTGTCTGTGTGTTCGTGCTAAAGTGACTGTTAGTGTGTGAGCATATACAGTATGTGGGTTGTGTGTGTGCTCATGTGTGCTTGTGTGTGGAGAGTTCAGTGTTCAAGACTCTGATGGCATGGGGGAAGAAGCTGAGCCTAAGTCTCTCTGTCCTAGTTGTTGGTGTGCGCAGGCGTTTGCTGGACCGCAGCAGCTTGAACAGGCTGTTGTTGGGGTGGTGAGGGTCTTTCATTATTCTGCAGGCTCTGGATTTGCACCTCTTGTTATATAAGTCCTGCAGGGGTGGTAGTGCAATACCCGTAGTACGCTCAGCTGAGTGCACCACTCTCTGTAGGGCCTTCTTGTCCTGTGCCTTACTGTTTCCATACCAGGCAGTGGTGTTTCCAGTCAAGATGCTCTCTACAGCTACGGAGTAGAAGGACTGGAGTATCTTCCCCGATACTCTGAACTTCCTTAACTGTCTCAGGTGGTAGAGGCGCTGCTTCGCCTTTTTTACGACTGAGTCTATGTGTGTTGTCCATGTCAGATCCTCTGAGATGTGGACCCCCAGGTACTTAAAGCTGCTCACCCTGTCAACGGTAGCCCCGTTTATCCACAGTGGTGTGTGTGTCCCCTGCTGTGTTCTCCTAAAATCCATGATCAGCTCCTTGGTTTTACCAATGTTCAGGAGCAGGCTGTTGTCCTGTTGTCCAGCGTGCCAGTACATCAACCTCCTCGCGGTAGGCCTTCTCGTCGTTGTCAGAGATCAGCCCCACCACCACTGTGTTGTCCGCAAACTTCACTATGGAGTTGGAGCTGAACCTGGCCACACAATCATGTGTGTAGAGTGAATACAGCGGGGGGCTCAGGACACAGCCCTGGGGGGACCTGATACTCAGGGTGATGGTGTTGGAGGTCTGACCCCCCACCCTGACCGCCTGAGGCCTTTCACTCAGAAAGTCCAGTATCCAGGCGCTCAGAGTGGAGCTCAGACCCAGCTCAATCAGCTTGTCCACCAGTCTGGTGGGGACTATGGTGTTGAACGCTGAGCTATAGTCAATGAACAACAGTCTCACATAGCCCCCCTTCTGGCTATCTAGGTGAGAGAGGGTGTTGTGAAGCACCTGAGAGACTGCATCGTCAGTGGACCTGTTTGACCTGTATTCAAATTGCAAAGGGTCCATATCACTGGGGAGGGACGCACAAATGTAATCCTTAACCATCCTCTCAAAACATTTCATGACCACTGAGGTGAATGCCACCGGTCTGTAGTCATTCAGACCTGCTGGAGAGGATTTATTTGGTACCGGGATTATGGTGGACACCTTGAAGCAGGCAGGGACCACGGACTCAGCCAGGGATAGAATGAATATGGTGGTGAACACTGTGGCTAGCTGGTTAGCACAGGACTTGAGTATACGTCCTGTTATCCCATCTGGGCAAGCTGCCTTTCTGGTGTTCACCCGCATAAATGTCTTCTCACACTGTGTTCCATCAATGAGAGAGTCCCCCCCCCCCCGCGGATGCCCCCCTCCACAACGGCCGGCGCGTCAGTGACGTCGTTAGCCGGTGAGCTAGCTGTTTGCACGAACCACGCGTAAAAGGAGTTGAGTTGATCCGCAAGAGAGGCGTCGGCACTCCCGATTGAGGGGGCGCTGACTTTGTAGTCAGTTATCGTCCGTAGTCCTTGCCATAAACCTCTTGTGTCATTCTGGGCCATTTGTGCCTCCATCTTGCCACCGTATGTCCTCTTAGCAAGCTTTACGGCCTTGCGCAGAGTATAGACTGTAGCCTTAGGCCATGTTTAGACGGAAACACTTGCGGGTGAATCCGGAAAAATATTTTTTCGAATGTGCCTTTTGTTCATACGGCAATGCGTTTTTGCGGGGGGAAACCGCAAAAAAGTGAAACCACCTTCCTGGGTGGAAATCCTAGAAACGATACACCTTCGCGCTATCATCTGAACAGTCAAACCGCATATAACTATGATGAAAGGGTTCTCAAGGCTCTCGTCGCGTACTGCTTACGTCACAGGCATGCGCCAGTAGCCTAGAAGCATTTTTTTTTTATCCACTTTTTCTCCCATTTTCTATATTTTCTCCCATCCCAATTTCGTATCATCCAATTCAACCCTCCCCTGTCACGAACGCTGTTTCTTGCCTCCCACAAGCCGGCTGCAATGTGGACTAAGTCATACATAGCACAAGTCCCCTCCGGTACTTGAGGTAACAGCAGTCGCATCTTTTCACCTGCGCAGCTCGATCTCTCAGTGGCGAGGAGTAACGCGTGGGAGGCTCACGCTGCCCCCGACACTTCCAGCGTCTCCGCATTCGTGGCGAGCGCCTTGCCCACTACGCCACGTAGCCGCCTAGCCTAGAAGCATTTAAAGCGAACAAGCATGTCTGATTCTATCCACGGAGATCACCTGAAGGCTACATTGACAGTACTTTTAAATACACAAGAATCAGTCCAGCGGCTATCACAACTATTAGTGACTGGAGCCACTGTCTGTGTGACTCTGCTTTGGTCCAATCACATTCCCCCACCCACAGTCTGCGAATCAGAGACAGAGTAGGGCGGGTCTTCACAGCATGCTTGGTTGTCTCAACGGAGGCAGTGTAGCAGGGCTCCGTCGTCTCGAGTCGACTACACTTTTACAGCCTCGTCTGCACAAAGAATTCCCTCCCAAAACACTAGTCTAAACGCAAAATTAAAAGTGAGACCGCAAGACGACTTCTGCGGTTTCTGTTGAGACTCTCTCCGTCTAAACATGGCCTTATACTCCTCCATGTTTCCTGACACTCTGCCCAGGTTATAAGCAGCGGTGCGAGCATTCAGGGCCACTTGGATAGTATTGTCAACCCACGGTTTCTGGTTCGGGAAGACTCGGACCGTCTTCGTGGGTACAATGCTATTCACTAGAGTTGTTATGAAACTGACAACATCAGCAAACTCACTGACGTCACTGGAGCTCACCTGAAGCATCCCCCAGTCGACGTCATCAAGTGCGTCCTGTAGCGTGGCCTCTGATTGGTCGGACCACTTCTTTACCTCACGTGACACGACAGCGTCACGTGATCTCTGCCTGTAGGCCGGGGTAGAGCAAGATGGCGTCATGATCCGATGTGCTCGTTGATCCAGCTAATGGAGGAGCCGGTACTGCTTTGTAACCGGCTCTGAACGGGGTGTAACAATGATCCAGCGTATTTCCTCCCCTGGTGGTGCAAGCCATGTGCTGGAAGAAGTTTGGCATCACTTTCTTCAGATTCGCTTGATTGAAGTCGCCGGCTACAATCATGGCTGCGTCTGGATGTTTGATCTGGTGATTGTTTAGATGGACCTGTAGATCAGCCAGTGCCCTGGCGGTATTCGCTAGTGGTGGAATGTACACCACCGTCATGATAATGGCGGTGAATTCTCGGGGGAGATGAAACGGGCGACATTGGATGGACAGATGTTCCAGGTCCGGCGAGCATGAACGGGAGAGTATCTTTATCTCCTTGGGGCTAACCCAGCCGTTGTTCGTAAGGAGACCCCCCCTCCAGTACTCTTACTGGACTCTTCTGTACGGTCCGCTCGGAAGACGGAGAAGGAATCCGACGGAGATGTTGTGATCTGAAGTTGTTGGTTTCAGCCATGTCTCCGTGAAACACATGTTACAATCCCTCACATCTCGTTGGAATTGAACCCTTGCACGGAGATCGTCCATCTTATTCTCTAGTGAATGTACATTCGCCAGCAAAATCGATGGAATCGCCGGCTGGTAAGCAGAACTTTTTAGCCTAATTATGGCAGTTCTACCAGGTGTCAGGCCCTGCTGGGGCTACAACAACGACCTAGCTGGCTGTCACTCTGGCCAGGCCCCAGCCACGGCTAATGCAATGAGCTAGCTGGATATCACTCTGGCCAGGCCTCAGCTGGGGCTAATACAATGAGCTAGATAGCTGTCACTCTGGTTACCAGCTGGGGCTAATACAATGAGCTAGCTGTCACTCTGGCCAGGCCCTAGCCAAGACTAATACAATGAGCTAGCTGTCACTCTGGCCAGGCTCTAGCCAAGGCTAATACAATGAGCTAGCTGTCACTCTGGCCAGGCCCTAGCCAAGACTAATACAATGAGCTAGCTGTCACTCTGGCCAGGCCCTAGCCAAGACTAATACAATGAGCTAGCTGTCACTCTGGCCAGGCCCCAGCCGCGGCTAATGCAATGAGCTAGCTGGCTATCACTCTGGCCAGGCCCCAGCTGGGGCTAAAACAATGAGCTAGCTAGCTGTCACTCTGGTTACCAGCTGGGGCTAATACAATGAGCTAGCTGTCATTCTGGCCAGGCCCTAGCCAAGGCTAATACAATGAGCTAGCTGTCATTCTGGCCAGGCCCTAGCCAAGGCTAATACAATGAGCTAGCTATCACTCTGGCCAGGCTCTAGCCAAGGCTAATACAATGAGCTAGCTGTCACTCTGGCCAGGCCCTAGCTGGGGCTAATAAAACAACCTAGCTGGCTGGGCAGCTTGTGTTGTTAGCTGCCACTCTACACAGTGAAACAGATTTGTTCATGTAGCTACATGCTTGCAGGGGGATCACTTTAAATGTTAGTAGTTTGTAGCACACAACTTCTGACGATGCTACATTACAAGCCAACGTTAGCAAAATGGCTTATTTGTTTGAGAGAACGGCATCACAGCCCTGCCTGCTGTCACCTGTCACTCAAGTTTCACTCATGAATATTATGACTTGTTTGTCAACACTAAGGACAATCTTATTATATCAATAAAAACAATGTTATTTACATTTGACCACATAAACATAGTACAACACTATATTTGAATTAGTTTGCAACTGGTAAAATAGTATAAACAAATTATCCGTGATGGGTATCGGCTAGGGATGTCCCGATCCGATCACGTGATCGGGATTGGGGCCGATCACGTGATTTTCCGAAGATCGGGATCGGCAATTTTCTTTTTTAATATATATATATATATATATATATATTTTTTTTTTTTTATTCAACAAACATGACCATGTTCACGTCTTAAACTCATACTGAGGCCTTAGTTTTGGTTTTAAATTGCATATCATCATTAATTTATTTATTGTCACACAGAGCAGAAGAATTTTGCCAAAACAAACCAATAGTATCCAGCTGCAGAACGGCGGACCAGCCACACTCTCAGACCCAAATTAAAATTGTATTTTTATTTATTTTTTTATCCCAATTTCTCACATTACATTCACCCTGAATGTTGATGTTATCCAGGTGAAAAGTTCACTTCATTCAAGCGAGGCATTGCAATCCTTGACATAAATCATTTGATGTATAATTAAATCAAAGGAAATGCGTTTGGGTCTGCGAGTGTGGCTGGTCTGCCGTTCTGCAGCTGGATACTATTAGTTTGTTTTGGCAAAATTCTTCTGCTCTGTGTGACAATAAATAAATGAATGATGATATGCAATTTAAAACCAAAACTAAGGCCTCAGTATGAGTTTAAGACGTGAACATGGTCATGGTTGTTGAATAAAAAAAAAAGTAAAAAAATATATATATATGGCCTATATATATATATATATTTAAAAAAAATAAAAAAGATTATCGGATCGGGAAAGATCGGTATTGGTAGATACTCAAAATCACATGATCGGGATCGGATCGGGAGCAAAAAAACGTGATGGGGACATCCCTAGTATCGGCCAATACCGCTTTAGGTGATCGGCCCCAAAAATCGTGATGGGAGGGGCATCCCTAGATTATAACTAAATAAAAATGACCCTTTGATAACAAAAACTACGATGAAATATATTACCATTTTCGTTAACGAATACAAATGAAACACTAATGATAAGACTTAACAAAAAGGATAAATGATTTGGCTGATGTATTTTATCCAATGACCTGCATGCACTCACTTTGCAAAATCTGCACATCCACACATTGCCTGGTTATGATTGGGTGAACCAGGTGATGAGCTCCAGCTCCACACTGCATATTGCACACAGGGACCTGCAGAAACACAAACAAGAAGTGCCATCGGCTACATACAACAATGTATTTTGTCTATTATAGAACACATTGAAAATTATGAGACATCTAGGTAGATTGGATTACGGTATGTTGACAGAATCCACTCATTGCCCAGAGCGTTTCCATTCGCTTTATAGCAAGCAATGCTGGTGGGTGGTAAATACAGTTAAAAATAATTTCACCGGTGAGACCTTGGCTTTCATTCAGTAGGCTACCTGCTTTTATTTATTCAGGCAACAGTCATGTTTAACAAACATGAGGGAGAGGGCGAATGTGAGTGGATAGTAGATAAAACAAATTATCAAATGTGACTAAAACTAATATGCATTTTAATCAAAAGACTCAAAATTTATTAAATGAAAAATGAAAAATGAAATGGATCATGCTAGGATCATGACACTCACTCTGCATACAGGAAATATTCACCTCACCTCACCTTACGGGTTGGGGTGCAGCCATGTAATGTTAGGCTTTTTAAAAAGGACCTGTTTTGTACCTGCATTAGTACCAAGATTCTTAAAACAATTGGTATCGGTTGATGTGGCTGGGAAAATCAGATATCAGCGCTGGATAATTATTTTATTTATATAACATATTGATGCATTTCTACTTAGTTACATGACTTACACTTGAATTTGAAAATAAACTAAATCAAATTGGAGCCAGAAGGTGACACTACAACGGTGATCAGATCTTGTCATTTCTGCTGGGATGCTCACGATGTAGACACCACTAGTAACCACTAGCAGAGGCACTGCCTGCTGCTGTAACGATTTCTACTTGACAACATAAACATTCCAAATGGACCCACGTTTATCTCCTGTTGCTAATGCAATAACTGACATACATTTGGGTCCAAACTGTTCCCTAGCAACGGAATTCCAGTGAAACAGTCTATTGGCCTGTTAATGAAATCGCTCTTCAATATCTCAGCCAAGCAACAAAGAAAAACAGCATGTCCCTGTAAAGGCATTCGATGAAAGAGGGAAAACAGAGACACACACACACACTGTGTTAATTCCTAATTAACAAAGTGAAGGTGTCAGGCTGAGGCTGGCCTACTGGCCTTCACTTTATCTGTTCAACTCAGCCTGCCAGAGATCCATATTGGGGATCGATAGAGGCAGCAGAGGCAGGCACTTCTCTGCTCTGATGTGGTCCAGAGCCCCAGTCATCTCCCCATCTCCCTCCCACTTACTCCTTTACGGCCCAAGGATTTGTCATCTCAACAGCGGATGGAGGGATGGAAAGAGCCAAGAGGAAAAAAGAGGTGAAGAGAAAGGAGAACGAGAAGACGTAGCAATGCATCGATAACCGGTGTTGGATAATCGGGGCAGATACCAGGCTACAACTAGGGATGCACGATAATTATCGGGCCGATAATTATCGGGCCGATATCAGCAAATATGACGTCATCCCGATAAACTCGATAACATTATTGATAGCTCCGATAACATATAATACATTTTTTGGTTAAAAGAAATCCGGTGTGGGTGGATTTGGATGAAGGGTGCTTGTTTTTATTATAGCCTCCTCCCGTTTTGCCAGTACTGTGGTAAAACTGATAGCGTGTGGTTTAGGAACAGGGAGTTTTTCACAAATCCAGCGCTCCCTTTCTTGGCTGTGACGTAGTCACGTTACATTCGGAGACAGACAGTCGATCTGCCAATTACGTCCCACGGCTTGCACCCACCTCTTCTTCTTACCACCAATCAGAAGCTCTCGTTCGTTTATTTACCTCCGGATTGTCAGCCATTACTCTACTCGGAGCTAACGTTATCTCCCCGCCAGCCACATTGACAAGTACCAGCGCTTATACATTACTGGCAAATGTCTTGTTGCACTTGTGGCAACGAGCGTTGTCAGCATCGACTTTAGTAAAATAGACCCAGACTTTTGAACATTTCGTTCTGTCCGCCATTATGAGAGCAGAGCTGTCTGTACTCCAGCGCAGCACCCGTGTGAGTGAGTGTGTGTGTGTGTGTGTGAGTGAGTGTGTGTGTGTGTGTGTGTGGGAGGGGAAGAGAGGAGAGAGCAGGCAGCCCGCTCCCCGCGCAGGCAGAGACACAGACTCTGAGGCAAGAGAGATATAGACAACGGCCAACAAAATTAGTTTGCGACGTTTAAATTCCTCAAAAAAAAACTCCATAATTTCTCGAGTACCGATAGCAGTACCGATGACGTCGGAGCTTATAAATACTAAAAAAAAAAAAATTGATAAAAAAAAAATATATATATATATATATATATATATATATATATATATACAGTTAAAAAAAATATTATAATACAATAAATATCGGTTATCGTTATCGGTATCGGCTTGAGGAGCATAAAGTTATCGGTATCGGTGTCAAAAAATCAATATCGTGCATCCCTAGCTACAACATGGGTGTAGTGATACGAGAGAGAAAATGCACTACCATGAGCCTTGTGTGATGAGGAACTGAAGCGAAGGGCACATAGAAGCATGTTCCTCTCGTACATCATCTCATGTAACATTTCTCTAATAAGAGAACTCTCAACCATTTCTTGCCCAGTGAGCTCTAACTAATGGACTAAATCTATACTGTTCCATAAACAAATGGACCAGATGGTTCATATACTTCCATGTTTAGGACTTAGCTATACATTGGTTATCGGCAGTGAAAAAGAGGTGCATCCCTAAGGAGAATCAGGGCTAAGAGCAGTGGTGCAGTGTAGTCTGAAGTAATGGATGTACCCCCCTATTAAATAAATGAGGGAAGCAACAGTTGTGATTGGAGGATGGAGAAAAGAGGGTGGGGTTTGTGATAGGACCATTATGACCTCCAGTCAGTGATCCAGTCAGTGATCACCAATATAATCTTTTAAGGACAATAATTTTTTTCTTTCCTCAAAAATAATGGATTGCACGGTGCTAATTGCACCCTTACTTACAATTCATTATGAATTGAAAATGGGGGACCCTGTTGTAAACAAGACAAAATAATTTTTCTGGTCTGCATCCCCTTAACAATTGTGTGTATTGAGCCGTACTGTATTGTACCCATTCTGCTATCTGTTAATAACATTTTCAATCAATCAATCACCGCGCAGGTGATTGATTGATTGAAAGTTTTATTAACAGATATTAATAATTTTTTTATAGAAAATATTTTAGACTCCAATGTGTTCTCAAGGTTCATAGTTGGTTCATAGTTTATGAACTCACCTCAAAATACAAACTGAATAGGAGCATTGTCTCATTTCCAGGTATATTCCAGCATCTCAATAAATCTGTCAAAGTTATCCTAGATAAGATCTTGATTATTTATGCTTTTTGAACCGTCTCCCTTTTCATCAACATAGGCCATAGGCATAGGCAATATTTCCTATATTCTTTTAACGCTCCAACTTGTTTGCATTTAATTTGGAACAGGGACATGCAAAGGAACGCGTGTTAAGGGGAATAGTTTTAATTTCTCAATTATATTCACTAGATGGTAGCCCAACAAGGGTTTCACAGGTTTCACTCTCTCCACTGTTTTTTTTTTATTTTTTTTTTATTTTTTGTTTATTAGTTTTCCATATTTAGTGTCACATTACAAAACACAACAAATATAAAACCGGTGCCAATATCATATCTGTTACATCTTGCATTTAGCACACATGTACACACCACTTCTCCCACCTCCCTCACCCTTCAAAGTAAAGATTCATGGATACACACAAATCCTACACAGATATACCTATAAAATACAGAGAACAATGTATACATTCATATATAAATAGATCATAGCTTAAATGGCATGATTAGATTATATGTACGTCAACCATGGATCCCAAGTTTTATGGAATAGCTGTGGGCTACCTCTCATTGCATATCTTCTCCAAATGAGTGCATGACTTCACCTCATTAACCCATTGATTGATATTAGGGGGGGTCCTCATGAATCCATTTGGATGTGATGCATCTATTGGCAGCTGTAATAGCTATTAAACCGCTTTATCCTTTGGGAGGCGAGATTCAAATCTGTCAAATCCCTCAATACTGTAATCTCAGGAGATAAAGCATTATTTCCCTTGCTAGAACTTTTCCCAGAATGTCTTCAATTCCCTGCCTAAGCTCGGAGCAGGACCACAGCATATGTACAAACTAGGGCTGTCCCCGACTAAGGATTTGGATAGTCGACTTTGATTGGCCAAAATTAGCCGATAATCGACTATTAGTTGACAATGAAAAGAAAATATTTGAATTTTTTTTTTTTTTTTTTACATTTTTTTGTATCATTCCATTTGGCCTGTGGGGGTGCTTAATGTCTGAAGGAGTCGATGGAAGGCTTCTTGTCCTCTGCAAAAGCATGCAATTGGTCCACTGATGGATACATCTTGATATCTTGAAAATCCTCTTTCAGTGCCTCTGTCCCTGTTTTCTTAGGCAGTTAGCCTCTGTTATGCGTGCCATTAGCGTTAGCCATGCTTCTAGGCCTCTTTTCTTTTGGAAAGAATGATACAAAAATAATTGTATTAAAAAATTATAATACTTATTTTTTTTGCATTCGAAGATGTTGGCAGTCGACTACGGCTCCTTTCGACCGATTAGTCGACTATTCGACTAATAGGGGTCAGCCCTTCTACAAACACACCAGTCTCCACTTTGCAGCGGGACCACGGAAGGGATGATCCAGTGTTAAAACGGCTCATTCTCTCAGGTGTATAATATACCTGGTGTTAACGCAACTTCTCTGCGATTGCTTGTTAATCTCTTGTTAATCTCTCTTCTGTGATCTGGATTTCAAGCTATCCCTCCCATGTCTCCTTCGGAGTATTGGGATAATCCGATAGTAATTTGTATACTGTATTTGTGAAATATGTCTCTTCAGATCTTCTTTCAGCGACAGGGACTCCATGGGGGAGTGTTTGAGCCTATTCAGGGAGCCTCCCCGTTTGGATGGTATGAAGTTCCGTTATTTGTATGCAAATATCTGAAGAAGTGTGTGGCTGGCATTCGATAACCACTCCTCAAATCCCACAAAAGACATCAAGGTTTCTCCCTGATACACTCTCTCCACTGGTATCTGCCCTCCTGACAGTTACAGAATCCTGGATTCTGATCTTAGGAAACAGGCATCCCCCGAGGCAAAGGTTCGGGGGTCCTTGACATGAAAAATGTCAAGGACCACCAACATAGACGTCAGCGTTGGTGAAGAGAATTAAGGATGAGACGTTTCCCTCTAAACTTCACCTGAGAGGAGGAGATGGGAGGGAGAAGAGAGGAGAATACAGTCAGTATTCTAATGATCTAGCTGTATTACATTTGATGAGCATGAGGGCCTGTGAGGTTGGACAGGAAGGGGGGGGGGCCCACACTTCACCGGCAACAAGTGGAAAATAGCAGGGGAGATGAGAGGGATGTGGAGAAGCGAGGGAGTGGCCGCTGTGGTGACAGTAATTGGTTTCACTGAATTCACAAGGCTCGCAGTGTCAATAGAGCAGAACAGAGATGCAGGGCTCTGGAAGTGGGTGGGGAGTTAGACGGTTGCTATGACGCCATTCGCCATCTTTGGTGGGTTACTCGCATCAATTTGCAATTTATTAATCGCTAAAACTGCTAAATGTACAAAAAGAAACCGAGTTTTAGGGGTGGAGAAAAAAGAAGGATCGATGTTTCTCCCACGATGGCTGGGGTATTTTGGAATTCACACTGAGACTTCCAAAACCGTATTTTATTCCAACATGCTGCCGGTCAACAATACACACTGTCAACAGAAGTGATCCTCTACAGATGGCGACTTTGTGACTTTACCAAACATTACGTTGGTAGACGCCATTTGAGCAGATGTGGGCATATGGAACACTTGGGAATTGGATTGATGTGGTGGTGTGATGTTATGAGAGGGAGAGGGAGCAGGGTTCCAAATTAGCGGGGGTTTGGGGGAAAAATGCCTTTGTGTCATGTTATTGTTATGAAGATATCTGGAGGCATTAACATTAAATTATCAAACATAATAAAATAATTTTATAAAAAAAGGTTTGCTAGCAGTGGGTTGATGGGTTGATGGGTTGACTCAATAACAGATTGACACTATTGCCATGAGGCCACGACACGTACAGCCAATGATCTTTGGTACAGCGTGATAAATGTCTGACATTTACTATGCAACTCAGCTGAAGAATGAACCCCAAGCCGCTCTGCCAGGCCGAACATATCCGGCACTTACACCGTCACTGTGGATGTCAGTGGAACAAAGTTAACACGGTGCTCTGTGCCATCATGGCATATAGTTAAGTGTCGACAATGATGTATTACTTTTACATAAAAAAAAAAAGAAAATCTATGAACTCATTGACTGCCACGCTGTTTTCCTGTTCATCTTTACTCCCTGGCGCCAGCGTTATTGACCATTTTCATAATGTTTGCGGACCCATCGTATATTCTATATTATAGTAGGGCTGGGCGATATGGCCTCTAAATGATATCGCGATATTTTTTGGCCATATCACGATACACGATATATATCGCGATATTTTGACATTTCCTCTAAAGCACTTAAAAATGCTTGATTTAACCCTTTGATGCATACAGTCACGCCAATATGATGATTATAATAAGTCCCTGCAAAATATGGTTCAATTATTAAACCATAAAGATGCTTAAAAAAAATATGAAATGAAAATGTACTAAGAGTAGTCTACTGACACACTAATAAAAAAATGATTTACATCTAAGACAATTTATATAAAAACTATTGGGTGCCTAAGACTTTTGCACAGTACTGTGTTTTCTATCCACTTTAGCCAAACACACACACATTGAATAGAGAGAGAGAGAGAGAGAGAGAGAGAGAGAGAGAGAGAGAGAGAGAGAGAGAGAGAGAGAGAGAGAGAGAGAGAGAGAGAGAGAGAGAGAGAGAGAGAGAGAGAGAGAGAGAGAGAGAGAGAGAGAGAGAGAGAGAAAAACGCGTTTGCGTTTTGAGCGTATAAGCTGCCGTAGGCGATGATGTCACACTCGAATGTAAACACAGGAGGTTGAACACACGGAGATTGAAACTGGATGCAAGAAACGAATAACCAATAAATATAAAGTTATCTTTAAACCTCTGTTGTCAAGCGTCGTCAATATAACCCACCCCCTTTTCTCACGAATGGAACTAGTGTCGTGGAGTCCGCTTTGAGCTAACGCTAGCAGCTAAGAGCTAGCAGCTAAGAGCTAACACTAGTTAGTTTAGCCTATTATGGTTTAACTTAGCAGCTAACATTAGCCCATTGCATGTCATTGAAGGTCCGCGCTGGTCTGTGTAATGAAATTACAATTGCATGTCATTTAAGGTCCGCGCTGGTCATAATGAAATGAGCGGAACGCTCTGCACTAAAGCAAGTCTCATATCAGCCGCGACGTGACAACATATACTTGATGTTCACGATATAGTAATTTACTACATCTCACGTAGAACAAGCCGCGATACATCGAGTATACTCGATATATCGCCCAGCCCTATATTATAGCTACGGAGACAATAGTATGGCTCATTTGACAGGCACTATTTATAATCCAACATGGACAAACCAGTTAATTTCTACATACTTTCGTTTGTGGGCTATTCCACTCTAAACATCGCCCCGTTTCAAAATAATCCATTCTAGTTTTCTAGATAGTGAGATATGATGTGCTATATGCATATGCATATGCGCAAATCGTTCTGGTTGCTCGTCTGAGGTTATATATATATATATAAAGGTATATACCAATATAGATGTTTCTTCACAAAATCATCAAGGGGGGGGGTCGTTTTACGACGCTGCGATCGTTACCAAAAGCATGTTTTAGGTTAGGTAAAATAGATCTAAAATAGACCGAGATGGTACTCCAAAATGAATAATCCCAGTAGTTCCATCGCGATCACCATTAGTCGTGTGCATTGGGCCTGGCTATAATACGGGAAACAATAGGTTTAAGGCGAGCAGATCGGCGACAGATTGACTTTGAGGGGAGGGGATTCCTGCAGCCGGAGGCACCTCAGTACTGAAAGACAACTGAGAGACCCAGTTCAAAAGGTAGGCGATACTGCCACCTGTTGGGATTCGATCATCATTGCAATTATAACATAGGCAGCAGTGCCAAGGAGACACAGGCAGGTCCGCGCGAGTGTTTAGAATGGGAACATCGAAAAAAAGAAAAAAGGATCTAAAACACGAGAATTCTCATGAGGGTTAAGACACAACACTGGATAACAACTAATGTGTGCCAGGGGTCACAGGGGTCACAGGGGTCGGGGCAGTTCAGCTAATACCACAAGGCTCACAGTTGGAAACTGAATATCAGCAACATGAACATGTTCAAATCAATCAAAGAAGGCTACCAGAGAGTTTAAAGGTAGAATATGTAATGCCACCAAACAGCGACCTCTGGGCAAAATAGCCCTGCTTGGTGTTGCACTTGGGGAGGGGGGGGGGGGGGGGGGGGGGTCTGACATGTGGGTTGGGAGTTTAGTAACTTATTACAGTGTGAATTTCTCTCTTGGCAGAGCCTGAGGTGTGGCCAGCAGTAGCAACCCCTCCCCGCTGAAATGCAACCCACACATCAGACCAAAACAAAAACATTTAAACAAAGTGCAATACCAACTTCAAGTGGCTCTTTTGCCTCGGGGTTGCTGTTTGACGACATTGCACATACAGCCTTTTAGCATCACAAGGGTTTGACTGACGATGCACACTTCAACACTGATTGCCAAACAAACTGAGGTGAGAGAGACAAACCGACTGACAGAGATAGACAGGCGGGCAGAAGCTGTAGGGCTCTGTGAGGTGTGTTTGCTGGTGGTGTGTGGCCTGTTTGGAGAGTGTAATTGAGAGGAGACATGAGAGAACACCAGAACAACAGCAGCAGTCTACAGGAACGACAGTGAGAGAATCCAACTCTGAATCCCAACAACAAGCCTAACAAATGGCTGGGGCAAGGGGGAGACATTAGGGGATGTGTGGGGATGTGTGTGTGTGTGTGTGTGTGTGTGTGTGTGTGTGTGTGTGTGTGTGTGTGTGTGTGTGTGTGTGTGTGTGTGTGTGTGTGTGTGTGTGTGTGTGTGTGTGTGTGTGTGTGTGTGTGTGTGTGTGTGTGTGTGTGTGTGTGTGTGTGTGTGTGTGTGTGTCTGTGTGTGTGTGTCTGTGTCTTTGTGTGCCTGCACCTGTGTGTGTGTGTGTGTGTGTGTGTGTGTGTGTGTGTGTGTGTGTGTGTGTGTGTGTGTGTGTGTGTGTGTGTGTGTGTGTGTGTGTGTGTGTGTGTGTGTGTGCTGTACATATATCAGGGGCTCTTCAAAACCCCTCCAACTTTTATTGCCCTCACAGGGATCATAATAAGGGGCTAATTGATAGTCTTTTGGAGACTCAGGCGAGGGAGTGTGGGGAGAGTTCCTGCAGGAAGTTGACACAAATCAAACTCCCTCTAAGCCCAGAGGGCTGGAGCTAGTCCAGCTGAGCAGAGGGCAACAGCGCTGTGTGTGTGTGTTAGAGAGTTAGAGAGTGTGGAAGAGAGAATTAGAGAGAATTAGAGAGAGAGAGAGAGAGAGAGAGAGAGAGAGAGAGAGAGAGAGAGAGAGAGAGAGAGAGAGAGAGAGAGAGAGAGAGAGAGAGAGAGAGAGAGAGAGAGAGAGAGAGAGAGAGAGAGAGAGAGAGAGAGAGAGAGAGAGAGAGGGGGGGGGGGGGGGGGCATGTTCAGAATGGGCCGATTGCTTGACCACTGGTAGTGGAGAACCACGGTATTGATGCTTGCAGCGTTCTGGAGAACCATACATCCAATCAACTTCACATTCAACACTGCACGAACTTGGGCCGTCAGCAATACACCCACCAAGTGTGAAGATATGCAAAGGACAGACAGGAGCATTGTGGCTATTGAAAGATATGATGTTGCTACAGTGCCACCTATTGGCACCAAATTTGCCATGGTCACTCAGGCATCATATTTACACTTGTCCACCAAATGTGGTTGTTGCAATAGCGAATAATTTTCTTTTGTAATATAAGCCGTGCCCACAGCATTTGAGCAAACATTGAGGGCCGGCAGCTATAGCAAAACTGTATGGAATATCACAAATCTGAAAAAGTTCCTCTTTTTGTTTTTGGTCCACAGATGCGATGTACCAAATTTTGTACAAGAAATGTGTAGGAGTAGTGGACACATTTATTTAATAATTACAATAAAATTATAAAACTTTATAACAATAAAATGTACCTTTATTTCTGAGAGTTACGGTTCAAAAGTCACAGGCCAACACATAAGGTTTGTTGTTATAGCGCCGCCATCTGGCCAAATGGCACCAGATTCGACACTGCACTCCCCTGGGTCCTCAGCAAAACATCCACTGTGCATGAAGTTGATCAGATGAACGGTTCTCTAGATATATGTGAATATGCTCCAATGTTCAAGTACTTATGGGTCTTTGTTCCACTATCCCTATTGAGCATTCTGGTTTTTGTGCCATGGCTCTTTCTGGAACGGTTGGGGAAATACTGTGGTGGACAGACAGATGGAACATTAAGTCATTGATCTTAATATGAGTTGTATGCGAGTGAACAAGCATGCCTCGCTCTTTATGGAGTAGAGGTTTCATGGGACATGGAGTAAAGGTTTCATGGGACATGGAGTAAAGGTTTCATGGGACATGGAGTAAAGGTTTCATGGGACATGGAGTAAAGGTTTCATGGGACATGGAGTAAAGGTTTCATGGGACATGGAGTAAAGGTTTCATGGGACATGGAGTAAAGGTTTCATGGGACATGGAGTAAAGGTTTCATGGGACATGGAGTAAAGGTTTCATGGGACATGGAGTAAAGGTTTCACAGTAAGGATATTTGAATGTGCAGTGAGAGACAAGACAGCATCACTATTCAAATTCAAGAGGTAACCAAAAGTAGGGCGGCTACGTGGTGCAGTGGGCAAGGCGCTCACCACGAATACTGGAGACTGGGCTCGAACAGGTTCGCCTCCCTGTTCGAGCCCAGCGCTCCACATTGCTTTCAGTTTAGCTGGTCGTCCACAGTAATACACATTGGCAGTATTACGGGGAGGGAAACTGATGGGTGGGAATCGGGCGTTGTGGACAGTGACTCCTACAGGTCGGTTGGTGCGCCTGTGCAGTAGAATCAGGAAGCGACGGGGGCAGGGCCCCTCCAAAGCCCAGAACCCTGACGCTGAAAGATCGAGCCGCACAGGTGGAAAGATGCGACTGCTGTTACCTCGAGTATCGGAGGGGACTCGTGCTATGTATGACTTAGTCCACATTGCAGCCAGCTTGTGGGAGGCATGAAACAGCGTTCAAAGACAGGGGAGGGTTGAATTGGATGATACGAAAATTGGGATGGGAGAAAAATAGAAAATGGGAGAAAAAGTGGATAAAAAAAAAAGAGGTAACCAAAAGTATCCTTGGGGTATCCTGATAGGTCAGAGAGGCTGAGGTACATGATGTCACATACCCACAATGTCATGGGTTCAAATCTGGCTTGTGGCCTTTGTCACATGACCATGCACTCGCTCTTCCAACATTACCGTCACTCTCCAATGTATACTATACAGTAAAGCTGAAATGCCTTATAAATTCTCCTATCCTCTCCCCTTTCTCCCCTGAACCAGGAGAATCAGATCACATTGCCCTGGTAGGCAAGAGCTCCCCTTGGGCAGCCTGAGCTGAACAGGCCACCGCACATGTGCGCGCGCTCTGCCCAGATCCATATCATCTCTGGTTCCAAAACAAACGGCCGTCTGACATACGAAGGCGGACGCCACATTCCACACGACTCCAGCCCCCTCCGTGCAGTGGAAGGCGAGGGGGTTGGTGTGTAAGGTGGAACAGGAGAGGGGTTTCCAGCCCAGCCTTCCAGGGGTGAGTGGGCTGGAGTGATACTGTACTACGCTCGGATTTCAAGAAGACAGGATGTTGTCCGTGTGTCCTTCCTGAAATTGAAGGCAGGTCATCATACAGTTAACTGCGTGTTGTCACCTTTAACCTTCAAAAACTAAACACTTGTTCTCGACCACGGTGTCAAACTTTACAATAATAGAGATCAAATATTTTAGCCTGGACAACGACTAAGACTCGGACAATGACACAGGAGGTAGCTTTTGAGTTTCCAGGTGAAAAAGATGAGTCAACTTTTCCCTCCTGTGGCGGTGCAATGAACTCCATCATTAAATGAATGACTGAGCCCGGCTTTTTTACAGGCGCATTAGCCTGTCTTTATGTTCCCCATAAAGATTGAGTAAACGGTCTACGAGCGCAGTACAATCAAACCCAGCAGACCTCTCTGCTGGTATTAATGCTCTATGGATCTGTAGCAAAGCTCCGTTCAGCTCCAAACTGCTGAGCGAAGACATTCAGAGGTTTGTAAGACTTGACATAGCGGCTGGGTCAATGACGTGACGCCTATTTTTTCTGTCCCACTGAATTTCTTACCTTAAAAAAAACATTAAAATTCATAAAAAGATTACATGTATCTCTAATACCTTCCCCATATACAGACCCACTCTAACTCCTCCAAACATTTGAGTTATTGGTCATTTTTCTGCTATCTGAAGTGTCAAATGTCCATGTGGGGCGACCGTCCAGCATTGACTTCTATTTGGACAACCGGCTTAAAATCACTTTAAATCTATTTAAATATTTCCCTTGCCCTATTTGGCATAATTTCAAACATGTTTTGCATTCATTGACAACATTATGAAGCATTTGCACATATACTTCCATCATAATATACAAACGAATGTTGTCCGCATATGTTAATTTTATGAAATATCATCTGGGGCGACCATCAAGAAAACACAATTATGGGACTTTTATTTTGAAACCACCTCAAGGACAGGATGTTGCATCAGCCAGTCACATGTGAGGGACCCAGAGAAACAACTAGCAGGTTAGTAAGTATCTTTCATATTGGCAAATAAATCTATTTTTTAACTGCTGTAATGTAGTTGCCACTTTTGGATGTCTTGTGGGACGACCGCCCCAAAACTGTGAATAATACGTTTTATCTGAAAATCTATATTTTGATGATGAATTTGATAGTGACATGTGGTAAGAGCTAGCTAGTTTGGTTTCTGTAGCTAATGGTTAGCCTGTAATATTTGACTGACCTTAAAAACATCATCTGGGCGACCGAGTATCATGTGGGGCGACCACTGCTGAGTGTTTTAGATGATAGATATATGTCCTGTATTTGTAGTTTCTGTATATTTATATTTTATTCATGATTTATATACATAAAGTTCTTTGTTTTAGCATAACTCTTTGTATACTTTAACATATATTTTTCAACATTTCTGTAATTTTTCATTCCTATTTAGGAATTAACGTTTCTTTTTTAGTATTGTACAATCTTACGAGAATTTTTTTTAAACGGTATAGCATGACATTCCATTTAGGTAATTGTACATGTATTAGTCATGTTTAACTAGTTTAACCTATTTTCTAGATGGCACAAACAAGCAAACAGAAGACTGCTCACTACAGACAGCGGGTCAATGCAGACCCTACAGCAAGAGCCGACTATCTTGCCAGGAAAAGAGAAGGTAAAAAAAACTATAGGTAGGTAACATGCAGTATATTTTTCTCTGGTGTATTTCAAACTGTCATGTTAGTAGGATTAGGAATGACCTTTTCTGTAATATCTTGAACTTAAGTTTGTATGTAATTTAGCCCACCATAATCAGTATCACATTATACACCATTGTTTCAGCTACCAGAGAAGAAAACAACAGGGCAAGATTCCATATGTGAAGTCAGATGAGCTATCGGAGAGGGAGAAGGCTGCATCCAGAGGTTACAGGGAGAAGGAAAAAGATGGAAAAGGCGATGCTGGACCTGACACCACTATCCATGGAGAACACTCCACCAGTTCTGGCTGGTGTAGAAGTAGAGAAGAGCAGCAGGGCAAGCTGTGGTGGATCCCCTACCTCTAAATGAGGATTTGAATCACTAACATTTACTTTGATTCTACAGTAGGTTTAACATCCCTTGAAACCATAGGTTATATACCCAGCTCATGATCAACAGTGACATATTTCAACAATAAATGTTCAGTGGATTGCACTGTGCAACATCTCCATTATAATCTGATCAAAGTTTGTTTCGTGTTTGATATATCTTTGGGGAATGTTGACTGTAGGAGCCAAAGCTATATTGTATTGTATGAATGTTTATATGTTTATTTTTATAACCTTACATTGACACGGCATTAGGAATATTGATTGGATTTAGATAAAGTCATTGAACCGTCTTTTTGTCATAATAGCAGATTCTAGAACATTTGTGATGTCACAGTATGATGTCATGACTGAACGTTCTAGAACATGTGTGATGTCACAGTATGATGTCATGATCGAACGTTCTGGAACATTTGTGATGTCACAGTATGATGTCATGACCGAACGTTCTAGAACATTCGTGATGTCACCGTATGATGTCATAACCGAACATTAATCATTTAACTTAAATGTAAAAAATATCAGTGTTTTGTTTTTTGGTGTGCTTCTTATTCTAGGTGTTCAGGTTGCCTGATTTGTTAAAACATGCACATGTACCTCAATTTGAAATGCCTGCAGTTTACCATGAGATAATATAAAAGGAACTAGGGATGGCACCAATCCGATACTCAGTATCGGTATTGGTCCGATACTGGCCAAATTCACAGGATTGGAGATCCGATACAGGCCGTAAAGCATGCCATCACGTGAACAGTAGTAGCGTGACAACAACGTTAGCATTAACTAAACGTAAGTCAACTTGTTAGCAGCGCGCCGCGATCATGTCAGCTGTGTGGAGTTATTTTAAGCTCAAAGAAGAGAAAGGCAAAACAGCCTGTGGTGTTATGCTAATGTGTGTGCATTAATACGACACAGAGTACAGGCCACCATACTGGGGTCACAGACAGGTACACAGGGCAGAGTAGACTAAGAGCGGATAATAACGGACCTGTATGGTGGAGCTAACAGAATGAAGACCCGCACAAACAAATACAGAGGACTTGCATGTATACTTGTGGAATAACACGACACAGCCAAGTGTAATATCTGCAACGCAAGTATTTCTAGGGGTGGCAGCAACACTGGAAACTTCAACACCACACAACACTTGCAGATTAATCATGGAAAGGGAGTATGCCGAGTTCATATGTGCAACGAATGCCAAGAGGAAAAGTTTTGTCGCAGCAGCTAACATAGCTGGAAACCATTCAGAAGCGAGAGAAACTCCCTGCAGACAGTAACAAAGCAAAGCTGAAGAAAACCGAGAAAATAACCACATTTATTGTGCTGGACGACCAGCTCCTTTCTGTTGTTGAAAATGTAGGTTTCCGACGCTTAGCCTCACTTCATGTTGCCAAACAGTCATTATCTCTGACACGGCTATCTCAAATAAGTACAATGTTGTGTTTCTTTTTCAAATGTATCCAAGAGTAAAGACCTTAACCCTATCAAAACAGCAGTCAAAGTATATATTTTCAGCACTATGTTTGTATACCAATGATTGGAAACTCTCCACGCATTGTACCGGTAAACAGACGTTTTAGACGTGAGGACAGGAAGCCGTCATGGAATCGCTGTAGTCTTATTAACGTATTAACTAAATAATTTGAACAAAATAAAAAGCAGCAGCACTATTGCATAACTGAGTCATGTGTGGTATGTATTTCTTCCTTTAGGGGAGTTTTTGATTTTTGCTTTTTTTTATAGATGGCTAGGTTAAACACAGGTTTTTGTTTTTTAAGGGAGTATCGGATGGGTATCGGTATTGGCAGATACTCAAGGCTGTGATATCAGTATCGGACATGAATAAGTTGTATCGTGCCATCCCTAAAAGGAACTGATACAACTGTGTTGTAGTTGTTTAGCGTTGATTTCATCCATGCAACTATGTTGGTGGTTATTGTTTATTGACTATAGAACTGTGTTGGTGTTTAATTTTTATTCCATACATACAACTCTGTTTACCTTTTATTATTGACTTAAATTGTTAATCCCTGTCCAATGTGACTACCATCACAAAAGTGATGCTACTTAATCCACCTTCTCGCTCTCATACATTGACAAAACCAATGATGATATGAGGACATGAAAATGGACATTTGTGAAATGTTCAAGTTCCTGAAGCATGTAATGTGTATTGCACTTTAACTTTTTGAATGTTTAATGTTTTTAACATTTGTGATATTTGAATGTTCCTGACGAAGCTTGTAACCTACCGTGCCAAATGATTGACGGAGCTAGAGCCCCGGGAGTCGGTGTTGTATTTGTACAACACTGTGTACTTCGGCGCACACCTCACATATCGGCATGTAACTCGAGAACCGCTGAACGGATTGTGTCACGCTTTAATTCGATATATATATTGTATTAAAATATATGCACACCCGAGCCGGTAGAGGTCGCCAAAGTGTAGGTGGGAAAATCTTCCTCAAGAGGGCCCACATGTGGGCCCTCGCATGTTAACATGTTTTACTTTTGTGATATTTGAATGAATTGAAGAATATTTTTGTTGACCACTTGAAAAGATTGTAATAAAAACATTGTTCAGTTTTCTTTTGTCTGAACTGCATTGTGTAACATTTTAAATAGACTTTTAACTACTCTCATCATTTGGGGCGACCATTTGTCATGCGGGGTAACCAATGATTGTCAATAACTGTACTAAATTCAAAATAGAATATCCATCAGTTTTGGCTCAAATATTAATCACTGGTATACTATGCTTAAGTGGATACTATCTGTACACATTTTAAATCAGTTTTATGGGTTTTAGAGCATATATGGGTATTGTAACTGCATTACGAGGGAGACACTGCCATTATAGAATAAACTTGTGAAATCATGGTTTACAAAAAATTTAAGGGCACACAAGCCTGTCTTTCTTAAGATGTATATTTAATTACTGATACCTGTTAAAATATTAGTAATGTTAAGGAAATATATTAATTTTGAGATAAATTACGGTCGCCCCAAATGACTTTTATTAAGGCCATGTCCTATTAATTCAACTTTAAAAACATTAAAATCTCTTAATTTGTTTTTTTTGCATAAATGCATGTATACACTACATTCCAAATGTTTGAAAAATGGCCAAATATATCCTTATTTTTTGTATTTTAAAATTGGCCTATTGAAAAGTCTTATCCGTCAATGACCCGGCTAGTGTTTCACAGAATAGCGCTATCATTCTCTCTGATCATCCAGAATTGACATTGATGGCTGAGAGGAAAAGATTTGCGGATAGAAGAGAGGAACAGAAGAGAGGAAGCATTAAAAGAGCATTCGGTGTTAAGCATTCGTTTCAGCCTGCCAAACAAACAGAATGGCAAAGTCCAGTTTGATGCCTCAACTACATCCATTATGTGAACAAACACTTGTTACAGCGTGACTGAACTATAACCAGACACTGCTATTTTCAACAAACATGAGAGAAAAAGAAATGGAGAGAGCTTAACTAGTTTGTCCCTCACTGTAGATGAATCTAGCTCAGACTGTACACAAACAGAACACAAGGCTAGCATCATAAAGAAACCCCTGATAGTAAGCTAGCCCTGCCTAGCAAAAACACATTCATTTTCAACTGCCGCCAAACATTCCATTGTTTTTCCTTTCCCGCCGCCCAAGAAGACACAACAAGGCACGGCTATGACTTCCTCCTTCCCAGTATTACTTCCTGAAGGGGAAGAAAGGCAATAGCACTTCAAATGTAAAACAGGCGCACATGCTGACAGACCATTGGCCAGCCACGAGGAAACAATAGAGAGAACCTCATCACTCTCACTCCTTCCTGTATGAGGCTGTGTTTACACAGGAAAATACAGACTATATTTATAACTTCATGTACACAAATCTACAGATCATAACAATAGAAGAGAAGTAATGGCGGACTGCATATTGCCTCACATACACAAATCTGCCAGAACAAAGTACTAATGTAAATATAGTGTTATACATACATCATTGCGGTCTCCAGTTTCAGTGTGTGCATTTGTGTGTGTCTGTTTGTGAATGAAAGCGCTCCCACACTCTACAACACATTACGGCTGATTTATTTCATCTCAGACTGCTAAATATTTCAGCAGGCTAATTAAAGGCAGTCTGGTTCCGTCAAGTGTCTCTCCCGGAGGCCATGATGAGTTCTAATGTAAACTTAATGTAACCCCCCCCGCCCCTCTCTCTCTCCTGTGAAAAATCCCTCACAGCCACTTAACCGACACTCACGAAGGGGAAGCAGTGGGAACGACGTAGGAGCTCATGTGGCTTCAACGTGGCCCTATTTTAGAGAAGACCTCAGTCCTGTGGTTTCCGTCCAGATTTACGGAGCGTGACTGGCTTTTCCTTCTGCACTCTGCACAGGAAGGCGTCCGCCCTGGTGGGTGCCCAGGCCGCGTGAGCGCCCTCCTTCCCTCCCGCCCTCCCGCCCTCGCTCCCTCCCACCCTCCCTCCCTCCCACACCACCTCCCTGCCTGCCTGCCCGTCCGCCTGCCCACCCGACTGCCTGCCTGCCGGTTGGGAATTGGGGAAATTCCTCTGCCCTGTTAAAACGCCTTTTGATACGCACAGGAAAGCCTAGATTCTTTGTCAGCTGTGAAACTCTATACGCTGGGAAATGGGCTTCACCTTCCAGTCATCTCTGCTGCTGCAGGAGGGGGGGGGGGGTACGGAGGGATTTGCCGCAGCTCGGCAGCTTTCCTCCCCTCCAGTCAGTGGAAGAAATATGAGGCTGAAGAGAAAGGGGTTGAGCAGTGAGAGAAAGATTTAAGTGCTTTTATATAAAACAGGTTTCATATTCCGCATCTCAAAGAGTCCAATAACCCAGAAGCACTGAGGCGCAGCATGGGAACAATGTGGAACTCTTCCATTTAAGCTAGCGGCGGTGGGACAGTATGGGGCCTGTATCCCAAACACCCCATACTAGAGCCATGGCACAAACTTCTCAGCAATAAGACAAGTCAAAATGGAGTCTGCCCAGCCGTCTACACATACACACAGATGGGAGCATCTGTGGGAACGGGAGGCTTGTTTAACAAGATCAGGCAAACTGAAAGGGGCTTAAAAACATTTCCATCTTGGGGCAAACCGCTGACCCCCATCCATTGATGCTGTACGAAGAGAAGCCGCTATTCACTCGTTGAAACTTGCAGATATATTTCCTCCTCTATTCCACTGTTGTAATTAGGCTCCCGTGCCTTCAATGAACATATACCCCCCCCCCAACTTACTCATCGTCAATGTGTTCTTTGTCACAAAGGAGCTGTTCATTCAGTCTCCCGGAGTACTCTCGCTACATTCCAGTCTTTCCGCGGAGTGCGGCTAATCTGTCAACAGCAGCTTTGCCAAGGCCACGTCTTTGTGAACATCCTGCTTTGAAAATTAAGGCAGTGGGACGTCCATCCTATACACCTCGGTGTGCTCCCAGCCTCTGTGCAAACACAGACCGGTCGCATCATGGCTTGTAACGCTGTCTTAAAGGAACACGCCAACATTTTGGGAAATTAGCTTATCGTCTTTTCCAGAGAGAGACAAGAAGATAGATACTGGTTTCCTCTCTGTGCGTTCAGTAGAAAGGTAGAAATCTGGCTGCACGTTAGCCTAGCTTAGCACAATGAATGGAAGCGGACATGACCGGTTAGCCTAGGCATTGTCCAACTAACACCTCTCCCGAAGGCTAACCGGTCATGTCCGTTTCCATTCATTGTGCTAAGCTAGGCTAACATGCAGCTTTCTACTGAACACACAGAGAGGAAACTGATATCTATCTTCTTGTCTCTCTCTGGAGAAGACGGTAAGCTAATTTCCCAAAATGTTGGCATGTTCCTTTAAATAATAGCCCTTATTCACTGTGGCTCGCATAATAATAATCATAAAAAAGAAAAGAAAAATGTCAGCTGACACAGACAGCCCCCCCCCCCCCACCAGCACCACAGACACACTACACAAACAGTGCAAAGAGATAGAATTTCCACGGGCATCATCACTTTTACTTCTTAATTCGTAGCCAAACCCTGCTCTCATGGCAACCTCCCGTCTCTCCTCCCTCCATCTTTCCATCCATCCATCTCTCCCTCTGTCGCCATCTCTCACATAGACACCTAATCACGGGGGGGGGGGGGTGACTAGGCCTGCAGCCAACCAGCCTCATACCGTACACAAACCATTGTCCCAACAGAGAATATTAGCACTTTGAAATGAGCTTACTCTCTCCATAACACCCTCCTTCCTTTCACTCACTGATGATCATTTAGAGCAGCTCTGGTTTCCACCCCTGAGCACCACAGGCCCCGGGCGCTGGGTGGGTTGGGTGAAATAGTCTCACTAGCCTGCTGGCCCCTGGAACAGTAGACTCTCCACCTGTATCACATTAATACTCACTCAGTTTCACTTTTATCCCACAGGTGCCAGAGCTCTATGAGACGGTGACAGGCTTTTTCCCCCTTTCTTGGCGAGGGCAGGAAATTAATAGTTATGCTCCTCGCTTG
>NC_140168.1:52163491-52180023 GCF_963971535.1 Notolepis coatsorum
CTGGCTCTCTCTGTCACCGTGTCAGAAGAAAGGCATGGCTTCAATCAACTCTGCCTTCTAAAAGCTTTTGTGCTTCCCTGGTGTTATAGGCCCCCCCTCCCAGCAGTCGGAATAGGGAGTGTGTGTGTGTGTGTGTGTGTGTGTGTGTGTGTGTGTGTGTGTGTGTGTGTGTGTGTGTGTGTGTGTGTGTGTGTGTGTGTGTGTCCTGTTTACGTGCACATGTGTGTGTGTGTGTGTGTGTGTGTGTGTGTGTGTGTGTGTGTGTGTGTGTGTGTGTGTGTGTGTGTGTGTGTGTGTGTATGTGCCCATGGTGTGTGTTTTTGCACTCGTATATACACATCACCATGTGTGCGTGTCTGTGCCCGATGGATAAATTAGCTGCCAGTTCAAAGTTTAATGCAGCCCAGATTTTCAGCCATTTTGGTGGCCCTTGTTTTTGGTCTATGGCTGGCTGGCTGGGCTTTTAACCCCGTCTGCTAACAGGAAACCCCTGATCTCCTCACAGTCAGATCATTAACCTCCCCCCACCCGTCACCCACCCGTCACTAACCCCCCCCCAACACCGGTCTGTCGGACAAGAGCAGAGCCACATAAAAGAACTCTGAGGAGTGAAGGGGGTCAAAGTTCACCAGACCACACTATGTCACAATATCTTCCTCACCACAAGGAAGACCAGGAATAAGTGTGTTCTGTGGAGGAGGGAGGGGGGCTCTGGTGGTCTGTGTCTGCAACTAAAGGGCAAGTCAAGCGCTTTCCCATTAATTCCATCGAATCACTCACTTAGATAAAGCAGGTGCGACACAACCCGACACGATTTATCACTTAAAACTCGGGAGGCGTCAGCGTTTGTGTTCCGGGTTTTTGTTAATGTGCGCGGGGTCATAATATTCTTATTCGGCGTCAAGCCACAATCCATTTGCATGGATTAGGAGAAGCAGGCAGCGATAAACACATGGATTCATGAGTGTATGAATAGACAGGGGGGGGGGGGGGGGGGAACTGAGACGGGGGAAGGAGTAGTCTGTGCTCCTAACACACCGTGCCCCTTTAGACGTACCAGCCATCCCACATGTGTATCTACATGTAGAGTGCAGGGAGGGGGACATTATCTGTCAAATTCCTCACTCATGGCTTGCAGCTTGTCACGAATGGAATTGCATCACCTGAGATGAAAGACGTGAGGGAGGAGGAGGAGGAGGAGGAGGAGGAGGAGGAGGCAGATGGGGGAGGACGATTTTTGCAGCTTCGGCGGATGATCGGCTTCAAACCTCCGGGTGCAGCAATTGAATTCCCATCCGAGCCTTTCCTTTAAGAGGATTTGGACTCCAGTCGTCAGCAGGCCACAGGAACGGGATGATGATGATGGAGCAGGAGCGGGAGGAGGAGGAGGAGGGGGGGTCATCATGGGATGATGAGAGGCATGGGAGAGAGACTTGTGTGCAGGAGGGCTGAGGCAGCAGGAATAAGCAAGAGGAGAGGAGGAAGAAGAGGAAGAATGAGATAATGAATGAGAGACAAGTGTATTTAGTGGAGGCGGACATGTTCTCTCTCACCTAGAGGAGGGGGGCATGGTGTGCTGCTGGCTATAGAAGTAAAAAGGAGAGAGGGAGGGAGGGAGGGGGGGGGGGAATGAATGAAGGAAGAAAGAAAGAAAGGAGATGGAAGGCGCACGGTGAGAGGGGTGAAGGAAGTGACAGAGATCATGCTCACAGGCGAGGACTGGATGGAGAGAGAGAGAGCGAGAGAGAGAGAGAGAGAGAGAGAGAGAGAGAGAGAGAGAGAGAGAGAGAGAGAGAGAGAGACAGAGAGAGAGAGAGAGAGAGAGAGAGAGAGAGAGAGAGAGAGAGAGAGAGAGAGAGAGAGAGAGAGACAGAGACAGAGAGAGAGAGAGAGAGAGAGAGAGAGAGAGAGAGAGAGAGAGAGAGAGAGAGAGAGAGAGAGAGAGAGAGAGAGAGAGAGAGAGAGAGAGAGAGAGAGACAGAGAGAGACGAGAGAGAGAGAGAGAGAGAGAGAGAGAGAGAGAGAGAGAGAGGAGAGAGATAGAGAGAGAGAGAGAGAGAGAGAGAGAGAGAGAGAGAGAGAGAGAGAGAGAGAGAGAGAGAGACAGAGACAGAGACAGCGAGCGAGCGAGCCATGGAAGGATGGGAGTCGAGAGGAAAGCGGCAGGTGGTGAACTCTGATCCCATTATCTAGACTAATCCTGACCAGCAGTGAGCGAGTGTGAGTGTGTGCGTGTGTGCGTGTGAGTGTGTGAGTGTGTGCGTGCATGTGTGTGTGTGTGTGTGTAAAAGCATGTGCATGTGTGGTACAGCTGGCAACACAGAACAGCACTAACTAGAGCACAAGCTCAATCTGCCTCCAGTCTGTACTACAGGCCTAACCTAACCCTAGCCTATTAAAGTGGAAATGAAGCAGTGCGATAAATACATATTCATAGCATCACATTAGTATTTAGATAAGCCACAGAAGAAGTCACGTTATAAAAATAAGCAGTTTCTAAGAAAAAAACGATTTGTTGTGTACATTTCTGAAGCATTTAGCATTATGGGCGCGGCCATTTTGTTGCTGACGTCATACCGGGGGTTGGGTGTATACACTCTGGTTAGCTGCCTAGAATGGGTCAGTCAGCAAATAAAATGTTGCCTACAAAACAACGGGACCGCGGTGGTTCTGTTTGTATTGCTCCTGGCTGTTCAAACTAATTTTACCATGTGAGAGAGAGGAAAGTTGGTTAATTTCCACAAACTACCAGTGAAAAAAACAGTTGTTGACATGTTGGCTCGGGCTGGCTGCACTCAGGCGGCGCGACCAGCCTGTTGGACAGGGAAGGAGGATCTGCAGAGAACACTTCATTGCCTCGGATTATGTTGTTGGGGGTGGGATGTTTGTCCAGAAGACCACTAATCAGCTGAAGCCGGACGCGGTTCCCTCGGTCTTTCGACAGACAGACCGGCGTTAGCTCTCGGGAGCGATCGCTAGCTAGTTGGCACCAGCCGGGGCCCGGCGTTAGCTCTCGCTAGCTAGCGTTAGCAACCGGAGCGTCGCGGAGCATTCAGCCTGCTGGCTACACAGCTTGTGTAGCCAGCAGGCTGAATGCCGTCGCGGAGCATTCAGCCTGCTGGCTACACAGCTTGTGTAGCCAGCAGGCTGAATGCTCCGCGACGCTGGTTGAAGTGGGTCTAGGTAGCCAGCAGGCTGAATGCTCCGCGACGCTCCGGTTGCTAACGCTAGCTAGCGAGAGCTAACGCCGGGCCCCGGCTGGTGCCAACTAGCTAGCGATCGCTCCCGAGAGCTAACGCCGGTCTGTCTGTCGAAGACCGAGGGAACCGCGTCCGGCTTCAGCTGATTAGTGGTCTTCTGGACAAACATCCCACCCCAACAACATAATCCGAGGCAATGAAGTGTTCTCTGCAGATCCTCCTTCCCTGTCCAACAGGCTGGTCGCGCCGCCTGAGTGCAGCCAGCCCGAGCCAACATGTCAACAACACTGTTTTTTTCACTGGTAGTTTGTGGAAATTAACCAACTTTCCTCTCTCTCACATGGTAAAATTAGTTTGAACAGCCAGGAGCAATACAAACAGAACCACCGCGGTCCCGTTGTTTTGTAGGCAACATTTTATTTGCTGACTGACCCATTCAATATAGGCAGCTAACCAGAGTGTATACACCCAACCCCCGGTATGACGTCAGCCATGACGTCAGCAACAAAATGGCGGCGCCCATGTTGAAAACAGGGATATTATATTATATTTTTCAGACAAATAAGATAGATTTCACATTTGATTATAGAACCCTGTCTTACACAAGGTACACAACAAACAAACTAGGATCACATTGCTCACTGCTTCATCTCCACTTTAACACCAGCAGACACACAGGGCTGTACCGAATGCTTCGAAGCTTCGATCATAATGTTGACATTCGAATTCTAAATCAACATTCGAATTTTTTATTTTTAATAAAAAAAAATTTAAAAATCTGTTTGTGTCTAAAATGTTTGTCTATTCAATCTGTTTAAACCAATGGGAGGTTTCTTCACAGTTGCAGTTAAAGATTAGGCTACACTAATATTATAATATTATACTAGAAGACGTCACCATCACTTTCATACCAACCGTGCCCTTATTGTATTATTTATGTTGACGAAACTGATGAGTTATATTCATTAAAGAAAGTTGATTTAATAAAAGAAAAAGACTCATTTAATCAGATGAATCACTTTATTCAAATTGAGGATTCAGTTAAAGAAAAAAAAAAGAAAAAAATGTAAGTAATTTTTTTTATAGACATTCGAAGCTTCGTTCGAATACTTCAATCGAAGCTTCGAATGTTAAAAAATTACATTCGGTACAGCCCTAGACACAAATACAGTAGGTTCAAACCTAACCCTAGCCTTAAAAACAGCAGACACAAATACAGTAGGTTCAAACCGAACCCTAGCCTTAAAACATCAGACACAAATACAGTAGGTTAAAAGCCTTGTAAAAGAAATCTGACACAAATACAGTAGGTTAAAACCTAGGCCTAGCCTTATTTTAAAGCTTATAAATCGATATCAATACTAATGCAGTCAACAGAGGTATGATATTGATTGTTTCAAGCACTGATAATAAATATTGTACTAGAAAATCTAGTGCAAAAAACCAACATAGCACTTTTATTTTATTGAAGGTCATTGTCATGTATTTTCTGCTGATAATACAGATTCACATACCTACATTGTTTAATATCCACACGTGACACATCGCCCTGCTATTATCGCACCGCTGTGATGCCGTCTGTCCCTTATTACCCACCATCCCCTGTTAGCTAGCATGACATAATTAGGGCTGTCTTAAATACTTAGAAGCTTCAAAGCTTCGTTCGATGGGCATGGGATTCGAATGGGGAAATAAAATGTGAATATTAAAAAAAGAAAGAAAAGAAAATATATATATATATACCTGCAAAATCAACTCTGTCTCTCTTTGTTAACTACTTTTATAAAGCCTCAAATGACGGCTTACAATATTTCATGAAAGCAAAGTGTTTTGTTTGTCTAAGATTTTAAAAGGTTTCAACTTTACAGCACTGACAAAGTGCTGTACAAGTCCCACAACATAATTTAAAAAAAAATATATATATATATATATATTTTTTATCTCGAAGCTTCGAATTAAAATCTAATCTTGGCCCCGAAGCTTTGAATGTGTTATGGGAAATGTTAAAGGACAAAACGAGCCGTTTTATAAATCATTCTGAGTCGTTATTAATAATAGAAAACAGTTTATTTCACCGTGGCCACAATGAAAGGACAGTTTACAGACAGATACATCATGTTCACACACTAGCGTCTGGCCATAACGTGACCGAGGTCTGGGCAGAACATACATTAATACACACTTGCAAGACGTAACATTATACATCAGATATGATGATGAAAGTAAATAAAAATGGTTCCCACTTACGGTAATAATAACACAACCTTACTTTGGCTGGCTGGGGAGATAACCTTGGTACCTTGGAGTCTCTTAAAGAGACACACACACATTACACTAGCTGGTCACACTGAACCAGTCAAGCTGTAAAATGATAAAATGATATCTCAACACAGATCTATAATGACATGAAAATATTTTCCACGACAAATGCCAAAAAGAAATTCGAAGGTCAGCCCTAGACATAATCATCTCAAACCTTGCTGCAGTAATGGGATATGTGATATGATGCCTTTTATTATTAACTTGATACAATACCTCTACTATGAATGTGATATAATGCCTTTGATACCTACATAGCTGGACTTACTCGCTCACACAGTAACTCACTCGCTCACAGTGAGCTGCTATGCCCCTAGTGTCGGCTCACAGGAAATGCACTTTGTGTGAAGCACTATGACACTGTGAGTCTTTGTTAAAAGAACACGCCAACATTTGGGGAAATTAGCTTACCGTCTTCTCCAGACAGAGACAAGAAGATAGATACCAGTTTTCTCTCTGTGCGTTCAGTAGAAAGCTATCTGGCTGCACGTTAGCCTAGCTTAGCACAATTAATGGAAGCGGACATGGCCGGTTAGCCTACTGTAGGCATTGTCCAACTAACACATCTCCCGAAGGCTAACCGGCCAAGTCCATTTCCATTCATTGTGCTAAGCTAACATGCAGCCAGATAGCTTTCTACTGAACACATAGAGAGGAAACTGGTATCTATCTTATTGTCTCTCTCTGGAGAAGACGGTAAGCTAATTTCCCAAAAATGTTGGCTGTTCCTACAATATGAATGAATGATGACTCCATATTCCTGCTGCTACTGTACTGGCATTTGATCCATATCCGTCTGTCTCCGGCAGTCTCTGGTATTATGTAGCAAGACAAAAGCAGGTCACAGATCAAAGGTAGGTCATCATTAATGCGAGGGCATTAACTTCAGTATCAGACTGTAAAAGCTGGGTGGTTTCTGCTCTAAAGACCTTACAGCAGTCAGTGCATTGTAATTTTATTTAAGGGGTTTCGGTAATCCAGTCTGGGGTACCGTGTCTCCCCACCACCACGCATTAACCCTTTCACTACCACACTACAGAAGGTTAAGAGCGATAGAGGAGTATAGTAGGTCACCGGCAGCTTCATTAAGAGGTATTAAGTGGTGATGGTGGTGGTGGTCAAAGTCAAAGATTTTATTTGCCATGTATGGACGAATCCACATTGGAATACAGGCACAGAGCAAACACTGTGTGTCTACAACTAATCCAATACAGAGGGCGGCTACGTGGTGTAGTGGGCAAGGCGCTCACCACGAAATCTGGAGACGCTGGGCTCGCCTGTTAGAGCCCAGCGCTCCACATTTGCTTTCAGTTTAGCTGGTCGTCCACAGTAATACACATTGGCCGTATTACGGGGAGGGAAACTGAAGGGTGGGGATCGGGCGTTGTGGACAGCGACTCCTACAGGTCGGTTGGTGCGCCTGCGCAGTAGAATCAGGAAGTGTCGGGGGCAGCGTGAGCCTCCCACGCGTTACTCCTCGCCACTGAGAGATCGAGCTGCGCAGGTGAAAAGATGCGACTGCTGTTACCTCAAGTACCGGAGGGGACTTGTGCTATGTATGACTTAGTCCACATTGCAGCCGGCTTGTGGGAGGCAAGAAACAGCGTTCGTGACAGGGGAGGGTTGAATTGGATGATACGAAATTGGGATGGGAGAAAAATATAGAAAAGTGGGAGAAAAAGTGGATAAAAAAAAATCCAATACAGGAGCAGAGTAGAAACAGTACAGGAAAAATATGTAAAAACACAGACAGTATAAAAGGACAAATGCTCAAATGTATTATCAACATCCCCTAAAAGTGCATATCATAGTTAAGTGCATAATGCATAGAGGCACAAATTACAGTAAAAGTGCATATAATCAAAGTGCATGATGCACAGATAACTAATGCACTAATAAATACACCGAAACAAAATAGGATCAAATACAAAACTAGCCTTTGGAGTTATTCAGGCTGCGCAGTGCGCACAGCACTGGGGAAGAAGCTCTTAGTAAACCGAGAGGTAGAGCATGTGATAGAGCGGTAACGTCTGCCCGAGGGACAAAGAGGCCTGCGGCTGGATGACCAGAGGGGTCGTTGATAATGCCAGAGGCACGGGAAAGCAGCCTGGCAGCGTAAAGATTTTGCCCAACTCACTTTCAGTCCATAGATCTCTTCTAGAGCTGGCAGGCTAAACCCGATTGTCTTGCGTGCGAGACGCACAATTCTGTTCAGAGATTTCTTCTCCTGGTCTGTGATGTTACCAAACCATATAGTACAGGAGGAAGTAAGAACACTCTCGATCACACAGCGATAGAAGTTGTGTAGAATCACCCTGTTATTTGTGAACTCTTTCAGTTTCCTGAGAAAGAGAAGACGTTGCTGGGACTTTTTAACAATGGTTCTGGTATTGGAGTGCCAGCTCAGGTCATTTAAAATAGTGACCCCAAGAAATTTAAAGGAAGGAAGGTGGTGAAGGAATTAAAATTGTCTACATTGTAAAACGCTTTGAGTATCTAGAAACGCGCTGTATAAATGCAATGATCATTCATTAATTCTTTGAAAGGGGAACACCGCTCAAATAAAACACTTTATATTATATTATATATTATTTCCACCGTTCCGACAGTTCAATCAATATTTGTGAACATGAGCTACTCTCTCTCCCAAAGCAAGAAACCAGAGAAGTAAGAATCAAACTTGTGATGTTATCAAGTATAAAGTCTGGAGCTGAAAACAGTACTTTTTGTTTATATCCAAATTATCATATATATCACTTCTATAGTAGTGGGCTCAGCTCTGAAAACAGAAAATGTACCTATGAACTCAGAACATTCCCCTGGGTGCTCTCAGTGTCATCTATACAAATCTTTCCCAATTATATGGCTATGGAGCAGCTTCAGGCTTTATACTTGATGACACCACAAGCTTGAGTTTTAGCACTCAAGTTTTTGGATTTTGGAGAGAGTTGCTCATTTTGACTACTAGTACTGTGTACTGTCTCAGACCAGAGGAATAACAATTCTGAAATTGGGCGTAGTTCCCCATTAGGTCTCAGAGGGGAAAAGGCATGTCGAAGTCCAATGACATTGTTAATTTTGTTATGCTTACAGGTGATGTATTCAGGCCAAACCTAATTTTTTGTCTGGAAATGATTTCTGTCTAGACACAAGTGACGGGTTCTGAATATGAGTAAGATTAGGTCTTTGAATGAAGGGGGATTTTTGGTAGTGTAAAGTCACTTGCCACAAGCTCGAAGTACTGCTTGATCTACAGTAAATAGGCCCTGAAACAGTCTGGCTTTCTTCTCGGATGTTGAAACAACATGTCCTACGGCATATTATGACTCTCACGGTCCTAGCTGTGACTGTTCCAACTCCTTACCGATAATTACTGATAATTAGACTTACTTGAAAAGACTAGGCCAGGTACAGAACCGGCGGTAGATGGCATCAAGATAAAAGCTAAGAAAATTAAATCACAACAAGACTAGGATTGTAGAGGTTACTTAGAATAATAGAATAGAATAGAACAGAACAGAATAGAACAGAATCAAATCTACAGAAGAACCTTTCATTTCCATCAAGTGTCTCTCTCACCGCAGGGTGGCGTGCTGGAGCAGTATATTCTCAGGGGTCTGTGGCTACAATGCGAACATGAGGAGGTACAGTAACTGCACGAGGTGGTAACTGCGTGGGTTAACTATGACTCATGTAGGCCTAATTGCTGGTTAATGACAATGGGTTATTTTGGAAGACTTATCTTGGAACCACTGAGACAGAATCAATGACAAGTTCACCCTGAGTCTCGAACGTGCTGGGAATATGTATTAAGTGGCTGAAACGGTCGCACCTGTGACAAGATCTGGTACCTGCTTGGCGAATGGCATTCTGTCTTAAACTCAAAACGTGCAGTCCCGTTCAGGTCATTTGCATACAAAACAACGCCTCCAGAGCTCCTTATAAGGCAACTAGTGACACAGCTGTGTGAAAATGGAATGGCGGAAGTGCTTTGCGAGTCTTGCGAGCCATCAAAACTAGATTAGATTAATGTAATGGCATCATATACAGCTCGTGGTACACCTGCCGCAGCGCGCGCACACACACACACGCGCACGCGCGCAGTACTGTATATGAATGAATGAATGAAATATATATAGCCTACGGCGGGCGTAATGAATGAACGCAGTATGGCTTGTTATTCCATAATTAAGCCTATAGGCTACTGTTCATTCGTAGGCGCAGACTACTGTCCACTGTCATTTCACTGTTGGTGTATAGGCTATATAGTGTATTTCAATATAAGTTTAATTGATTAATGATATATTCGAAGGAATGCATGTTTATAGCTATATCAACCCCCTCCAATGTACAGTAAATGACCAATATGGTTTTGTCAATATTCCAATGTACAGTTTTGCTTGTACAGTGTAAGTCTATCCCCCACCCACCCCTCCTACCCAACCTCCTCCAACAGTTTCTATGTCAAATGTACTCTCTTTTCTGGACTCTTTTTGTATCACAAACAGTACTGTAACTGAGGGGTACAATTCCCTGACTGTATTAATCAAGTATTGATATCATTAAATCACTACCGTCTATGTACTACTGGCCAATACTGTACACAAGTATATTAGATTAGAACACTTCCACAATAACACGGTTTCCACTCAGATACTCGTTTCGAATATTTATTACATCAAGAATATTGTTACATTACTTAGATTGCGCTTATAAGGCAAAGAATGTGCAGGCAAATCAATAATGAATGTTTAGGAATTAGATCTAGGGATATTCTGGGAAGGGGGGGTGTACTACCGGTTGTAAGCCAGCAGGGGGGGGGCAATGCTCTATGAAAGTCAATGGTCCACGGAGGCGATATCACCCTTGTGTCAGCGGGGAATGCAGCCTGGTCCCAGGGTGCGTGCCGCGTAGGTGAAAGCCGTGGAGTCTCTGGTACGACAGAGACGGGCTTGAGTGATGTCTTCACGGGCAGGTGTAGATCTCACAGTAGCAGTGGGGTAGGCGGTTCTCTGCTCCAGCAGCTTAGTCAAAGCAATGAAGAATAATAATCCTTGCCGGAAAGTGGCACTGCTGGCGGGGTGTAAATCCTCCGTGGTGCGCGGTAGTGCACGGTTGAACTTGACGTTACTATCCTTATTAGCACGGGCAATAAGTGCTCTATGTAGACGCACAATTACTCACTCCACGTGGTCTTTGACTCGTAATGAAGGTTTACTAATAAATAGCGAACGATACATTGAACAAATGTATTAGGATAACACGAGACTCTATCTTGGGGCAATGCGAGCCCTGCTCTGCCCACGTTGCGTAGTGGGTGAGACGTTGCTTGGATAACTGGAACTGAACGAGACTGAACGGGACGAGGGACTAAGAGGAGTTCTACATTTCTTGCGCCCTATTTATATGTACCGTGGACAAATAGTGCCATTCGTATTTTGGTAGCCGTATTCATGGGCAGAAGCTGGGCATGTACAGACATATCTCGTCGGTACCTTTGAAGTCAGCTCTAGGGGGTAAGGCACTGGCGCCAGGGGATCGCTTCCAATAGGAGAACGAATATTATGGTCTGTAGGCTAAAGGGATATTCCGTATATATGTACAAAGAATATACAAGGGATATCAAACGATATACAAATATTATACATGGGATCTCAGGCAATAAATATATATATTCGGTTTAATCTGACCCTTTGTAACAAGTACTGTATTTGCAAATCTGGTATGTCATAAATGTATAGATGTAGCAGTACTGTCTATCTGTGTCGTGTGTGTCATATATGTTATGATGAATTGAAAATGGGGGACCCTGATGTAAAGAAGACGAAAGTCTTTCTCTGGTCTGCATCCCCTTAACAATTGTATGTAATTGAGCTGTACTGTACTGTACCCATTCTGCAATCTGTTAATAAAGTTTTCAATCAATCAATCAATCAATCAAACAAAAGGTCTGTCCCATTGTATACCAATCAATGGGATACATTGCATGTTGACCTGCATTCTTTCAAATGTATATAATTAATCATTAAAACAGATGTGTAACAAATAAGAAATACAAATTCCACAGAAGGCATTAAATAATTATTATTTTCAATCATTTCACAATAATTGCATAATTGTGTTTGAATATCTGAGTAATTAAAGTAATTATACATTTGTCCTGGTAGCTGGTTCAGATATGGTTAAGCAGCTGCCCTGTGATCAGATGAATCCATATTATTTATTTTTCCGACATCAAATGCGTAATTTCTTATCGTACAAATATTGTCATATTTATTTTAATTCTGATTAAGTCATTAATTCCAAGGAGGCCTGTAGCGTTGACATGAAGGAATCACTATGAGAACACAGTCTGTCAAGTTAATAAAATTTTCAATTACTCAATCAATCATAAGACTGCTCCTCAGCACTCTTAAATCTGCTCTCAGGAAAATTTGGGGACTCCCGCTCCCAGCCCTAATATGTCTTAAATGGGCAGAAATCTGCCTAAGAGGACATTTTTGGTCGTAAATTCGTTCGAGAATGAGACCCATTGTCTGATCAGAGGCTGCTGGAGCTGAGGTAGCTGCCTGACTCCATGTGGAGACTGCAGCCATAAGGGTCTTCTGTTCTAATGTCTGCTTCATCGTCATTCAAAACAAATTGTCTCCAAACTAAATTAATTGGAAGCAACTATGTGTAAATGTGTTCAGATTAAACGTGATATAGTGTATCTAGGCAAGTGCTTTCAGAGTTGAGACGTGCAGCAACTTTTCACATTTGCATTAGTCAAAACAAAAATAATGATATATATTATTTATTATATACAAACATACATACATAAAGTGCATTGCTAAAGTATTGAGACCCTTGACTAATTATCTGAATTACAAATTTACACTTTTTTCCGTGTGATATTTATACACTCAAAATGTTTTTTAGTTGACATGGCTTTTATAATAGAACATACTTTAAAAGAGAAAGCTGAAATATGCCATTTACATGCGTATTCAACCCGTGTTCTGAAAGCTCCATGTTTACACAGATTGCAATCAATGACGGCCTGAAGTGGTCATTGGTGAAATAACATTGACTCTCCTGCTAACAAAGCAGAGACCGCTCATTTGAATAGAACAAAATGGCATTCCATGTGTACAGTGGACAGTGACACTCCATCAAAATAGTCAAACACAGAATATGACTTCTTGTTTTAATGTTTGCAAAACTTTTCCTGGAATTATGACAACCACCAACACAAAAAGGAGGCAGATCATCAAACTGATGCTATTTGTCATCCTGCCTTTTGTTTAAGGTGCACTAGACTTATTCTATCTTATGTCATCATAAATGAACACAGAATAATTTTAGGCACTGTGAGCCAAGCTTAAAGGAACACGCCAACAGAGAATGCAGCTATCTGGCTGCATGTTAGCCTAGCTTAGCACAATGAATGGAAGCGGACATGTACGGGTAGCCTATGCATTGTCTAACTAACACCTCCGAAGGCTACCCGTACCCGTACATGTCCACTTCCATTAGCTAGCTTCAAACATCACATTTCCCTCTGAGGACAGTTTTTTTATTCAGTTGTGAAAAAATACCTTAGACATTATTCACTTCTCTGACTCTCACAAAACGACATAGTGCACCTTTAAGTAACATTGTAGTATGCAGTAACACAGGGAGACAAACACACACGCACGCACACATGCACGCACACACACTCACACAATTACCCATGTGGATGAGCAGCATTAGGAGGAGTGATCGGAGTTGGCACTGATGGAGTTGGCACATGCTGAAGATTAGCCTGCAAGCTCTTCAAACCTCCTACATCAAACACTGACCACGGCATGCAGAGAGGAAGCCACGTCTGTCTGTTGTGTACTTGTGTTTGTATCCATGCGTGTGCATCAGCGCGCATCTATCTGTGTATGAGTTACGCTCGACAGAACACCACCGCTCCGTCCGTTCACTTCCTGTGTTAGTAGAAGCGAACCCACTCCCCAACAAAAAGGGGGGGAAAGGAAAACTGGCGCATGTTTTACATGTGCACGCCAGCTGCTCAACGCCCGCTGCATTCTTCCCTTATCTACCCGACAACAATGAACCCACAAGTGAGCTCTCTAAAAAGGGGGTAAACAACACACAAGTCTCTGAACCATATCCTCCACAGTACATTACACTCTGAAAGTAGCTTTGATACACCAGACAACAGGAAGCCAATCATGTGTTCCTGTCTCCTGCTTTTCTTTCCAATAAAAGAGCATAGTGTATAAGGTCACGTCACACTGTTAGGATGAAGTATTCTGTGTTTAACAAAGCCGTCTTGCTTTTGGGCTTCTTGGGGGAGATTTTGTGTGACCATTGAATAAAAAAGGAGTGCAGTAGCCCTCTGGCTCGTATTGGGGAAGGATGAGGCAAAAGATTCTCATTCATATCCCAATCCCATTCTGTGTAAATAATTGAACTCATGGCAGCCGAAATAGGCCCAGTATACCGGCACCACCGGCCCGGCTGCTTTTTCAATCTTTAATGACCATGTGGCGGAATGAGCGTCATCCCTTAGGAGCCCATAAGAGGCCCGATTTATCAAGACAGAAACACACGTACACGTTCAAGTGAAAGAGCACACGCGACCGCAGAGCCAAAAACCTGTCAAATAATAGGAGAATTTTTTTTTACTCCCTCCTTGAACGGAGATCGCAGACAGCGCTCTTGCAGCTAAAAACAGCTTTTATTGTATCTGCCAAACCCCTGTTCACTTGCCCACTATGTAGCCGTTCCCACTTCTTCCCGTGCTGTAATTCGACAAGAATGTGCGGTTCATGAAGACTACAGTCTGGCTTTCCTGAAAAGGTTCTGAAACAACACAAGACACGGGCTACGGCTGGCGCTCCACCCTACTCCCCCCCCCCCTCCCCCCAAGCCTCACTCACTCCATATGGACGGGCTAAGAACGCTGAGGTCACCGGGCCAGACCGGGCAGGCGGGTATCCTGATTGGTCGCAGATACACCAAAAGACACTTAAAGAGGGAGATAAGTGTTTTGATTGCAGACAGGAAAACTTTGAAGACAGTTTGAGAGATAACGCCGGACTTATTAGCTGCCGTTTGTGTGTGCGGGAAACAGACGAAGGTGCCGTGTGAACGCTGGGGAGCAGAGGTGGCGGTGGTCCACCCCACACCAAAGGGGGAACCACCGCTGAACCCCTCCCAGACTACAGATGTACCACCGCCACTTTTTTTGTGTAGACCTTCTGAGGAAACGTTGTCCGGAAGCCTCATGCGGTCATCAAGTCACACATTGCAAACTAAGACCGCTCTAAACAACAACAGAGGCATCGTCTACAGTGACCCGTCTTCAAAAAGGCCTCTTCAATAGCTTCTCCAAACGACAGCAGAAATTGTGCGACAATGCGGTCGACATGAAGGCAGGTTCTGACAGCCCCACACGGAGATGTGGTCAGGATAGTTTGGTGCTGAGTTCATGTTGGTGAGTGGGGCGGAGGAACAGTGACAGCTCCTCAATGACTTTTGAAATACAATACTGTAGGTCTTTTTAAAACAATGGTTCAGGACGTGGGTTGTTGTGGGCCCCATCACTGGCAGGTCCCGACAGCACAAGAGCAGTAATATGCTTTGATGAGGCCTGACTGGTCGTGGGCTGAAATAAGAACCATGCTGTTGTAGGCTATAATCAATAGACGGGACTCTATTTCACATTCCTAAAGTTCATTGGGGATTGAGACAGACAGGGAGACATACAGTACACACACACACACACACACACACACACACACACACACACACACACACACACACACACACACACACAGTAAAAGACCTGGCTTCCCAGACACATATTGGTGTTAAAATTATCTTTGTCCATTGGCAAAAAAATTATAAAAAAGACTAAACCCTTCCAAAACCCAATTCAGATTGCTTTATTTGAGATTGAATCCAATTCAGATCACTTAATTTGAGGTTTGGTTCAGGGTTTGATTGAGGTCAATCGTGTGAAAGATCTCTAAGAGACAAAAGAGCAAACTATAGAAACTCCAGTACATTTCCACACCACATGATGATGGCATATTGTAAATGTGGTGAAATACCATATTTTTTTGTCCTTTTATCTGTCCTGCACTCCCACGATCTATTTCCTATTTTGTTATAAGCGCATTGTACAGGAGATGATTTCAGATGCAGAATAAGTGAGGCCATGAGGCTCGGCCTGCACCTCCCTGATCAACAGGATGTAAGTGGTGTGTGAGACGTCCACAGCGCCGTCTCTTCCTGTCCATCACTTGATTCACTGTCATCATGTGAAAACCCTACAGGAGGACGATCTCTGTGCTTCTTCAGAGATGAGAAGAGGAATCTTGGACAGACAGGATTTCCTACCGCAATTTCTGGAGGGCAGCGGCCAAGTGAGCCAATCCCCGTCAGCCGCTCCATCACTTGATTAAACAAATTATCCTCGTCCAAGTAATTACGCTTCCCTCCCTCCAGCACGGCAGGCTAACCGGTTTAACCGTAGTGTGAAAATGCTACGGATTACGAGAAAGAGAAGAAATGACCTTGGCCAGAGTCCCTGTCAGGAGTCTAGTGGAGGGGGCTGGTGGAGAGGTGGAGAGAGAGAGAGAGAGAGAGAGAGAGAGAGAGAGAGAGAGAGAGAGAGAGAGAGAGAGAGAGAGAGAGAGAGAGAGAGAGAGATACTGCACTCAGAAACAAGAAAGGCTGCATGAATTTCACATAGCTATCAAAAACTTAGCTTTACCATCACAATCACATGGTGGCGCATGTGAAGGTCAGACGTGTAACATGTGAAGAAATTAAGAAATCCAGATGAAATCATGTAACACACGTGGAATAATTTAAATCAAATTATTTTGTGACGGGTCAAGAGAGTGCTGGGTTAAGAAATCGCACCCAACTGTGGACGCCACACACGCCGGCTAGCAACCTCTGTTTGTTTGAAGGACTTTTTCCTTGAAAACTTTCCACCCATTAAGGCTGTGTGGTCCCTCCCTC